>NC_090752.1:25556804-25651804 GCF_036898095.1 Palaemon carinicauda
ATACCTGTCTGGACATGAAAGTGTGTGGGCTCTCCTGTATTAAGGAGGCAGATATCCTCATTTTCCCCGATTGATGATATAATATTGCCCCTTGTGTTTGCTAAAACATCACCCGATAAAGGATGTCTACTATTCATATCTCTCAGTAAGAGAAAAGTTTGAGGGAGTTAGTGAATGAATGACCTCTACTAAATTGTACAAAATATTAACATTTGGAGGTAAGTACAGAGTGCATATTGTATATTTTCTCCCTATATCAATTTGTACAACCACTGCCTGCAGGGGTGTACAAATAGACAAAGGTATTTGGGGAACATCTCGACGAACGTACATGAGACCTCCGCCATGGCTCCCTGCTTGTTGATTATATGGTGTTCTATAGCTAACATACTGTCAAGGGCAAGGAGTGTTTGTATCCTGTAGACATACAATTATGGGGGATGTTCATGAAATAGGAGCATAAGTTCTTCATATTTGGCCCTTAAAACACTGACAATTCCATTGCAAAATGGAGGAGAAAACTTTGGATTATTTCCAGAAGTCATCTTGGATGAGGTCTTCCTATTTGCAGTTTATCTAACATTAGCATCTGTAGGTTTCTTCAGAGATGGTCTTGATATGTTGTGTTTTATGTTTGTCTTTTTCTTTGTGTCCTTTTGATCTATTTGTTGAGGCGGATGGTGGACCTCAACTCGAATTTCTGATTTATTCAATTTATCCTCCGGTTTGTTAGAAACATCAACAGACAAAACATCAAATTATTTGATATCATAACTTTAATGTTTCTAATGAAGGCGGGTAAGAGAGATGGAGGTCCTTCTCTTTTACGATTAATAGATGATAAGATTCTAGATTTTTGCACCTTTCCTACTATAGGTGCATCAGGAAAGCTGGTTTTTAGTGGAACCTCCATCAAATCAGGCAAGGACATGACCTGAGAGAGGTTTGTAATAGTTTTTGTCATGGGGAACGAAGGCTGTACAGGAGATGGGCAATGCCCTAGTGTTGATACACCGTGGTAAAGCCTTAGAAGGTTATATGCTTACCTTATCATTCAGCCTTTTATCAGATTGTATATTTCTTTTTCTAGAGCTATTGGCAGTAGTAGGTGGGTTTTATTTTAATGCCTTAGCATAGCTATTTGATTTATTTAATAGTCTTTTGGCACGTCCTACACTTATATGCTCTAAATTATATTTGTTAAGTGCAGCGTCTTCCAACTTATACAGCTCACAGCTCTTGTCCATGAATTTATAATTTGAATTGCAATTTAAACACCTCTTTCCAAGAGCATATTCTCCATGGTAAGATTTGGAGCAAATACCATACATTTTCTCATTTTTGCAAACTTGAGACGGGTGTCCAAATTTAAAGCAATTAAAAACAACAATGGGTTCTGCTTGAATGGTCGTACTTTACTAATTTCGTTTTCAATAATAATAGGGAAAGGTACATCAGCATCCTGGAAAGTAAGGATAATCATTGATATACCTGGTAGTTTGTGAGCTTTCCATAAATTTAGTGGACACATGACAAGTATCTACTCCTCTGTAAATTCATGCAGATGTCTGTGAAATACTACTCCCTTCCGTAACTAAAATTTAGGTGAGGTTTGACATCTAACTTAATATCATCAATAGTTGTTTTTAGGCTGGAAAGTATTACAAATTGTGTGGTTGGTTTGGCATGGATAAGGAAACTATTTTTTCAAAAACTATATATACCTCCTGGTGCAATAGTTGCTACTCTTTTCTGAATGAATTTGCAT
Organism: Palaemon carinicauda; assembly: GCF_036898095.1. Lineage (NCBI taxonomy): Eukaryota > Metazoa > Arthropoda > Malacostraca > Decapoda > Palaemonidae > Palaemon > Palaemon carinicauda. The sequence goes on from NC_090752.1 coordinate 25,558,573, forward strand.
ATTTTGAAATTATTTCCTGTAATCCCCTTGGATTCAGCTACATGCCACATTGGTGGTTTTGGCTTTCTCTGGGAAGGCATAACTAAATAAGCGTCTTTTTCCAACCACTCAGCAGGCTTATGTACATCCAAATCCTTTGGTACAGTATCGCAGAGAGCAGCCATGACACTCAAGTTATTAATTTTAATACTATTCATGTTACTTATTGCTATAAATGCTTCATCAGGACTACTGTAAGATATCCATGATTCCCATTTATCATCAAGTTTCATTCTTATATCTTTTATATAACCATAACACTCAAATGCTTTATATAGATTATAGTAGTTTGTGTCTATTAGAATCTGGGTAATATGAAGGATTCAAAGTTTCTTCGCATTACCCAAATTACTCAGTTTAGGAGTATCAGTAGAATGGTCCATTCCTGTTCTGAAGTCATCAACAGAAGTTTCCTTAATAGACTTGCCAGAGGTCATCAACAGGGAGAGTCAGCGTATCCAGGGGATGGGGGTCCATTGTTTGAAGAGTCCATAAGACAGGGTTGAGATTAGAAAAACAAAAAAAAGAGTTTGATTTGCCTCCTCAAGAATACTAAGGCATCCCACGTTAGAAAGGAAATTTGCACTCTCCACTATCGGGAAAATGAGAGTATACTTCCCAGATGGTCCATTCCATATCCTACCCGAAGGATAGCATCAAAACAGATATAGAGGCACAGGTGTAAGCTATACCCACCTATTATTACTGAGACCAAGAAACTATGGAGTCATCCTCCCCATATCTGTAAAGACGGGCTTCCGGCCAAAAGCCAAGAGCCCTACCTCAAGCATTGGGTCCCCCTGGATTCCAAAGACCCAACACTTGAGAATAGTTCCGTCAAAAAGGTCCAAACCATCTTCGGGATGGCTGAGATCATCCATTACTCTCACATATAGCTTTGAGCGCAAATACCTCCCAACCGTGACACCTTCTCCCATTCATCAAAGCAGGCAGCAATAACCGATATAGAAACATCCACGCCAGTGGCAATAACGAATGTAGAAAATTCCATACCATTAAAAAAAAAAAAGGCAAATGCATACATATGTACATATATACACATATACATATGAGAAATTTTACTTATAGAGTTAGAATAGTAACACAAAAGAAAGTTTATGAAATTCGGAGAAGGTCGAAGTAATATTAAGAAGAAAAGATGAGAGATAGAGAGACATTTAGAATTGAACTGAAGGAGCAGTTTCCCCAAGTTCGAGAGCCCTCTTGCCCATCACCAAGCTTCAACATGGGAATATGCCATGCTAAAGCTCAATGACTTCATCAAGGCATTCTCTGAGTAGGAGGGAGCCACCTATTGAGATACTACTGCTAGAGTTATTGGGTCCTTTGACTGGCCAGAAAGTACTACAGTTGACTCTTCTCACTGGTTAGAGCTTATTTTCCTTTTGCCTACAAAAACACAGAAAAGTCTGGCCTATTCTTTACATATTCTTCTTGGCTCAAGGGGCCAATTATTGTACAGAAATTGTTCAGTGGCTATTTTCCTCTTGGTAAGGGCAAAAGAGACTTTAGCTAAAGTAAGAAGCTCTCCTAAGAGAAGGACTCTCTGATATCAAACCATTGTTCTCTAGTCTCGGGTAGTGCCATACCCTCTATACCATGGCCTTTCACTGTCTTGAGCTCTCTTGCTTGAGGGTACACTGGGGATCACTATGTTATCTTATTTCTCTTCCTCTTGTTTTCTTAGAATTTTTATAGTTTATATATAAAATATTCACTTTAATAATGTTGCTGTTCTTGAAATATTTTATTCATTTTCTTATTTCCTCTTCTCACTAGGCTATTTTCCCGGTTGGATCCCTCTGGCTTATAGCATCCTGTTTTTTTTCAACTAGGGTTGTAGCACAACAAGTAATAATATATATATATATATATGTATATATATATATATATATATATAAATATATATATATATATATATATATGTGTGTGTGTGTGTGTGCGTGTGTGTGTGTGTGTGTGTTGTGTGTGTGTGTTTGTGTATACAGTATATAGCAGGGAAAGAAAGAGAAGACAATGGATTGAAGAGCTAATAGAATTTGCCGGTATAGACTGGCATAGAAAGAACATGAAAAGGCGGGAGTGGAAGGACATATCTGAGGACAAGTAGTGGAGAAGTAACGGCTTATGATATATATATATATATATATATGTATATATATATATATATATATATGAATACATACATATATATATGTATATATATATATATATATGTATGTATTCATATATATATATATATATATATGTATGTATGTATATATGAATATATATATATATATATATATACATATATATATATATATATATAATATATATATATATATATATGTATATATATATATATATAAACACACACACACAATATATATATATATATATAAACACACACACATATATATATATATATACATATATATACATGTATATATATGTATATATATAACATTATATATATACATATATATTTATATATATATATATATATATATAAAAAATTATATGTATATATATAAATATATATATATATATATGTATATATATATAAATACATATACATATACATATATATATATATATATATATAAAACCTTTTTCTATTTCATTTATAACATTTGAGTTGACGACTGTATTTCCTGTATTCTTATCATTGATATTCTCAAGTTTCTAAATGTTTGAATAGTTTATTATTATTATTATTATTATTATTATTATTATTATTATTATTATTATTATTATTATTTATGGACCAATATCATTCTCTTGTATACGGTGGGTTTGACATTATTAGGTAATATTGACACTTCTGCCATTGTCATCTATTAAATGAAGTTTTCGACTTCAGCTATTCAAACAGTAATTGGAAACTTGGCAACTCATGCAACTTTACATGATTAAACAATAGACTTGTGAGGGTCTGACAGAAGTTGATTAGCCTGCTCAATTTCTCAAAGCATAAGTATTTGGGCACCAATATGAATTATCACTTATGTACAACCTGTTGCATTTGTAGTATATATATATATATATATATATATAAGTGAGTGTTTGTAGATATATATATATATATATATATATATATGAAATGTTAGGATATGGCTGTTTACTATACTCGTATACACAATCAAAAATAGGTGAAATACATATTATTAAATACCTCTAAAGAGCCAATAGGATTCTTCCTTATTAATATTAAAGTACTAATGCTTTATAAGAAATTCGGGTAGCTTTTTTGGCTCATAATACATTCAATAATTAATAAATAGATTTATAATTTAATCTGTAACCAGCAGAAATCTATGAACAACCTTCAAGAACAAGTAAATGGTCACCCAAATAGTAATAAAATCTGTGGTCGGTATCTGAAAGATAATTATTGTTAAGTTTGGGAGATTTTCATATAAATTCTTCAAAAATATTCAATAGCAATTGCTGTATGTGGGCTACAAAAATTGCTGATCTTTTTCTATTTGTAATTGCAATATATCAATTCATATGGCGAGTGAAAAAGCTATTACAAATGCAGTTCATGAAATCCTATGGCCGGAATATTTTGATACTGACGATTAAGCTCAATGGCCCTCTGATCACTTGACCTTTAAAAATTAGACAGATAAGTAAAAGAGAATTTGGAATTTACTGAAACAGAAGAAAGTCTCCCACATGTATGAGTTGCGAATGTAAAAAGAAAACTATACCTTGAGAGCCTTTGCAGTCTATATCAGTCTATATTTTCAAAAATCTCCTATTCTGGTATTTGGAAATAATCAGTTATGACTTTGTTAGGTGTTCCAAATATATTATAGATATAAACTATATAGGCTGTAAAGAGCGAGCAAAACAGACATTGAACCTAGCACCTGGAAGCCATCTGGCCTATGCTGAATTACATGGTAGACTCAGGCGCTAAGCTATGGATCAGATTGGCCTAGCAATATATGCACAACGAATAAACATGTTTTGTCTAACTACCTGTTCATGGGAGGATTCAACATAATGAACACCTTAGGGCAGTTTCTTCCCCTGTTTGTTGATCAAAAAGGCTCTGATAAGAAATTAGAGTCTTGAGATTAAAAGGTAGGGATGTCGGCTATGGCTGCCACAGAACTGGAGCCGAACTAGAGAGGCAAACAGTGAAATGACAAAAGCAAGACAAACCCATGATTTGGACAGGCTAGTAATCCTCCACTATCTGCAGAAGGAAAATTGGTCCAGCAATGATTCAAAACTCCAGATTATCACCTCTGGGCTTATAAGTATCTTGCCACTTTCTTAGTAAATTCTAAAGAAGAAAGAAGTCGTCTTTTTAGAGATTATAGGTTATAGCAGATCATATCCAGGATAACCTTGTTAAAAATAATTTTTCAAGCTGAGGATTATGAATTGCATGTCTTGAAAGGTTGAAGCGATTACAGTGGCAAGCGTACTAATAGTAGTATTCATATCTATTCTTTATTATCACAAGTTATTGTTATGTAATTGGTCAGTCATATACTGAATATATACATATATATATATATATATATATCTATAAATATATACATATTTATATATAAGATATATATGTATAATATATATATATATATATATATATGTATATATATGTATATATACATATATATATATATATATATATATTTACATATATATATATATATGTATATATATATATATATATACACACACACACACATACATATATATATATATATATACATACATACATTCATACACACACACACACACACACATATATATATATATATATGTATATATATATATATATATATGTGTGTGTGTGTGTGTGTGCGTGTTACAGAAATGAAGGGTAATTTTAAATGAGTCTACTACGGCACATGAAAATCGAATGCACTGTATTTTTATTACAGTGCAGGAAAACCGTAATGCAATAAAGGAAATCTAAAAGTGTCTAGAGTAAATGGAATTGTTCATAATTTTAGTAACATCCAAGGAAATTAGATAAACATAAGAATCATTTATTGCAAATATCCTTACGAGCAAAATGGGACCGAGGTTTTGTGATGTACCACGTAACAATTGCCCATTAATGACTTCACACTTACCGAAAGGTCGAGTAAGTAAAAGAAAATTCCAGTTAGTTGATGACGGTTCTAGGAATTCTTGCCGCATACATTTTCGCCGTAGGACTTTATGTCACGGACTTTTTGCCGTAGGAAACTTTACCACTAGGTATTTTTGCCGTAAGGAATTCTTGCCGCAAATTGCATATTACTTTTATAATTTAAAGGTATATGAAAGAGTTGATCTATAAAAAAAAAAAAATAAGTATAGTGGCCTACATACATACATCTAATGCGATGGATGGTCTCTGATAATTAGTTCTTACTTATGAAATTTTAAACAAGCAGTTTTAGCCCATACATACACTCCACTGGTCTTTGATAAATAGCTCGTGCTTCTAAAGTTTAAAACAAGTTGTTTATAAACAAGAAGTATACATAACTACTTACATACATACATACACAAATACATCTAATTAGCTCTTACTTAGTAAGTTTTAAATAAGCAGTTTTTAGCATACATACATACACTCTACTACATACATGAATGCCGTATAATTAATAAAATATATCTAAATTATGAGTATAAAAGGGTATGAGAATAATAGTGTATTATAAAACAAAGTTTTTTTTTTATCTAAAACAAGTAATAAATTTAAGAGCAATTGAAGTTACAATAAATATTCAAATATTCATCATTGTCAAAATAAAATCAATAACAAAGGTATTACAACATAGAAGGTTTATCTATTTAAAATTCAAAATATTTGAAAAAAAAAACTAATTAAGTTTAGAATGAGTGCAAGTTCATTGCAATACTCCGTAAATAGTGTACTTTACGCTGAAAATCATATCTCGAAACAATTCTTTGTATTCGTACATAAACATCTTTGTACTTTTTCTTCATGTGAGATGCTTCGCCACGTTCAATATCAATTCTTTTCTTTTTTTGCTAGACTCTCTTCGTTTTTCAAAAGGTTAATTAATTGCCAAATATTTGGGTGGATATTTGTAACAGAACTTTGCAAGGCATTATGAAACCCTTCTACACTATTATTGGTGTTTGGTAACTTATTTAAAGTCCGTTCATAAACATTCCACATATCCACAGGAATAAATACATAGATGTATGTGTGTATGTACGTATGCAAGTAGGTATGTAACAACTTGTTTTAAGCTTTAGAAGCACGAGCTATTTATCAAAGACCAGTGGAGTGTATGTATGGGCTAAAACTGCTTGTTTAAAACTTCATAAGTAAGAGCTAATTATCAGAGACCATCCATCGCATTAATGTATGTATGTAGGCCACTATACTTATTTTTTTTATAGGTCAACTCTTTCATATACATCTAAATTATAAAAGTAATATGCAATTTGCGGCAAGAATTCCTTACGGCAAAAATACCTAGTGGCAAAGATTCCTACGGCAAAAAGTCCGTGACAAAAAGTCCTACGGCGAAAATTTATGCGGCAAGAATTCCGGTCACCAGTTGATGACACATCAACCTGGAAGTCAGCTGTACAACATCCTCCGAAAAGAAGATAAAAGTTAAGTTTCCCTTATGTTATGATTTTTCTGTTCTCTTTCCCATCTGTGATATCTATGATACTAGTTTGATTGTGAACTGTGCTTTAACGAGATGAAGTGTCAATAACTAAGTCTGATGCAATAATGTGTATGAAATGTTATAACAAAAGGAAGTTTTAACAACTGTCGAAGCCTAGTGCAGTTTTGTGTTTGAATTGCTTTACAAAAGGGAATTTTTAATAACTTTCAAAGCCTAGTTCAGTTTTGTGTTTGAATTGCTTAAATAACAAACTGAAGCTATAAGAGCTCTTTATGATCACGGTGTAATTGTTGTATAGTCTTTTAGGTCTAATTACTAACCCTAAACTTCAAGGTAACTTGCTGTTATGTAAATTGGGTGTTACTAAATACTTTTGATATAAACCATCTGTATAATTTAGACCAGTGCTCTGCCTGAAGCAACACATACAAATCTTTTGATTTTCTTAAAACGAAATCTGTACTTTTCTACTTCTCACGATTCACGAAACACGACAATGGAGGGAGATGAGATTATGTGATCTTTTTCTTTTTAATCTGTTAAATGAAAACAATGTTTTATCCAGCTTTATATGCACTCAGTGGTAAATGGGTAAGAAATGTGTATTCTATTTGATTTCTTTTTTCTAAAGCCATCCGCCTTATTTGATCTTTTGAGTGTGGTTACTATTACGGCACTCCCAAATCTATTCAAGAGCAAAAGAAGTCTTAAATTTAGAGCATTTCAGATAATTGATTTTAAGAACTGACTTTTGGAACTCAAGATTCAAGATTCAAATAATTTATTGACATAAAAAGATACATCAAATGGAATGCATAAGCATGCATATGCAACCTCTTTGAAGTAAGACAATTCAAATAGTATTATTACCTATTCCATGCAAACTTAAGAAACCTTTTAACAATCTTATCATTAACATTATTATTAAAAAATAACAAACTATTTGAACAACACTAGTCATATATTTCGTTCTCTAAATCCCAAAAGTTAAAAACACTCCAACATGTAATGCTCTAAAGTGTGTGAGAAAGCTTCAGCACGCAGTCTACACAAGACTTGCCATTATCTTCAATATATTGCCAACAATAATTGTAACCTAACCTTAGCCTCATATTAAAAGTATTCACCTTTGATAAAACCTTGCCTTATGTTATATGGGTGTTTTCACTCACAAAAAGGTAGTGCCCCATGCTAGCACTGCCTTCTTGAATCCTAACAGCATTTTCGGCTTCCCAAAAATTTTGCCTGTGCTTTAATCCTTTTTTGATTCTACTCAAGACTCAAAATGTTCTTAATATCTACCGTAGGTCTTTGCGTTGCCTGTTTAGCCGAAAGGTCGGCAGATTCATTTAAAGAAATGCCAATATGAGAGGGAACCAAGAAAAATTTAACAAAAAAAAATTCTCTCTCTGTACTGACAAACTAAGTTATTACAACGAATAACAACATCATTACCTTAGGTGTTTTACTGTTCAGGGCAAATAAAGCACTCTGCGAGTCAAAAGAAAAACTTGTAGTTTTTTCTTCTACATACCACCACTCTCAAATTCTCATGAATGGCATACAATTCTTTTAGAAATCATCTCACCAATACAAATATCATTGCCATAATATTCCCTGATGATTACTCCACAACCAACTTTATTATCAATAACAAAACCATCACAACACGTATGAATGACATTACATATGGGTAAAGAATCTATTTTTTTAAGAAAAAATTGTCCCAATTCCAATGTATTATATTCATTTTTTTATAATCCGGTTTAGTGACAGTAATGTCTAATCTACTACATTGCCAAGGTTTAGGACGAACTACATTTCTTATTTTGACACTTTACTTAACATCATATTTAAGCAATATTATATACAGCTTCTTTAAATGACCAATAGGTCTAATACCAACTTTCAAAACCTTTTCTCCTCTCCTTATACTTCTAACTAGAGTGACTGAAATTATTTCATGAATCCTGTCCATGACACTTGGAAGGTTCAACTCTAACCTCATGGTCTCAATATGAGTGCTCATTCGACAACCTAGTATAATACGCATGGCTCGATTCTGAATAATTTCTAATTTTTTCAGTTCTTGCTCTGAGTAACATATAAGGGCAGTAGCTGCATAATCAATAATGGAGCGAATAGTACTAATATACATCATTCGTAATACTGGGATACCTACACCATTGCCTGCGTTGCCCAATACCTGCAAAGGTCTCAGTCTCGATATGCAAATATTTCTAACATAATTAAGCTCATCCATGCTCTTATAGAAACTAATATACATGCCAAGAGACTTATACGTATTTACCCTTTCCAGTTCTCTTCCATTAATGATTAAAAGATAACTCATTTTCACTTATCATGCATAACTGAATCTTAACTTTTATTTTCATTAATAACCAGTCCCATGTCTAAACATAAACCTTCTAGCTAATCTAATGCATTTCTTTTTCAAAACAAACTGGTTACGGCATGGAAAAAAAATGTCATCAGGATAAATCACCACGTCTGTATCCCTAAGAAAATTATGTCTTGCAATTTTGTCCATGTGCACAATAAATAAAGTTGGACTTAAAACACTCCCTTGTGGGCTATCTAATTCTAATTCCATTTCTTCAGATTTATGTGCCTAAAACCATACTTTAGCTTTTATTTCATTCAAATAACATAAATCCACCGAAACAGTGATCCCTTAACCCCCTTGTTAATAAGCTCTTCAAGAATTGCTTCTTTATTTGCTCTGTCAAATGTTCCTTTAACCCTGGATAGTTATCGTTATTTGACCACCTTAATTAGGTATTGATGGTTCGACCTCAACCCAAGGTCCAAAACAAACTCATAGAAAATTCATTTATAAAGCTACTAAGAACCTTATACTATTAAAAAAAAAAAGCTTCAAAAAAATATTCTATTATTAAAAAAAAGTAAATGAAAGCTAAGTATAAAAATAAATATTTATTACAAATAAATTAATAAACTAAGTATACAAAAAAAGACTTTACAAAAAAATTCACATAAAATCTAAATATGAAAATAAAACTATTCTAAGGACTTATTCTATGATAGTTCAGCACCATTTGCTAAGATCCAAAGGGTGGAGGAACCGAAGGGAACGTTTCATGAAATGAGAAAAAGTGCATGTTTTTTTTTTTTTTTTTTTTTTGGCTGAAAAGATCTATCGTCTTTTCAACATTTTTTTCGGTAGGTAAATGACATAGTTAGTGGCTGAAATTTTTACAGGATATTGTATTATTATTGTACAACAAAAATGTGTAAAAGAATCTGCGCTTGGATTTTATTTTTGGGCTTAGGCCATGTCGTGCTGATGGAAGTTCCTTCATTAGTAGCTTCCTAAGTTATATGTGACTACAGTGATATATCGCAGAGAATTTACCGAAGGTACCCAGAATTCTAGCTCCTGGAGCGAGTATCCCTTAAATTTCTCCTAGGGATATCGCGTAAGGACGTATCTTAACACATCTCATAGCTATTTACACCCCGAATATCCTTTCACTTCGAGAGGGAAAGTGGCAAGAAAAATAGGAGAGTCGTTAAGAGGTAAACAACTCGACTCTCCTAATGTACTGTAAATAGTTCGGCCAATCGCCACCGCACGACGCCACCAAACCATTCTTTCGTTTATAGCTTTGGTGGCCAGTATTTTTCCTGTGTTATCTCGCTATTTTCGAAACTTTTTCATCGCTGTGATGGATTCCCCTGCTTCATCAGCTTCTGGTAAGTTAAGTTATATCTTTTAATTATGTAAATGTAAGCTCTTGCCACTTTTGCTTTTCGATTGATATCGTAATTAACGTAACAAGAGCTGTTGCTGGCTGGATGGCGTCATGAACACGATCGTTCTTTTGTTCATTTAGTTAGCAAGAACGATATTCCCGGCTTATTTGCTTTAATAACTTTAGCTATTTAGTATTTTAGCTAGGGATTTTTATATTATGTCATTGTTGTCGTGAATTTGGCTATTAATTCGAGCCTCATGAGTGCTAGGCTTCTAGCCTAGGCACCATCACACCTCATGCATGGTTTTATTGAAGCTCTGGCAATATTTTATACAATTAAGATATTACTGTTTATTTTCCTCTTCCATACTAGTATACTAGAGTTACGTAGAACATTTCTCTATGCTCTTTAGCTTAATAGCTTTAGTGCTTTAGTATACTTTATATGTCCCCATTACTCTTGTATTGTCTTTTGGGGGGAGACAGATATCTCATATACCCCTTTAAGTCAATACTATCTCTATGAGATCTAAGAGTAATTCCCTTTCCCTCTGATTAGCCTAGGCTATCCTCAGTTAATTTACTGTAACCTGTGGTTGGGTAAATTTCCTGGGGCGTTTCGTTTCTCTCTCCTTTTCTCTGAGCCGGCAACTGAGTAGCTTGTCAGCATTGAGTTTGGAGTTGGGGACGGGACATCAGAGTAAGTCTGTGTTAGGCATCTGGCTACCTGGATTTATACCGGCAACTGAGTTAGCTTGTCGGTATTCCAGTAGGGCTAGTTACTGTTCAGGAGGCTAGCCTCCCTAGATCTTGTAAAGGTTATTGTTTTACAATTTCCTCTTTATGGGTCTAGCAGACAGTCCTGTATTAGGGGTTCTTAACTGGAAGTAGGATTCTTCCCTGTTTTGATCCCTGTTACGAGATTCTGTTCTCTTTGAATTCGTTGACGGACGTTCTCTCATTGCCTAACCCAACCTGGGGAATTGACTTCCCCTATTTGAGGTTACTATGAGGACAGAATCCTTCAGGTTAGGTAATGCCCTAGAGTATTACTTTACTTACGGACTATTCACCCCTTCCCTGTTATCTTTTTCGTGTTGAATGAACCAACACCCTTATGGCCGTGGTTCTACATAGGCTCCTGTGGACATCTGTAGTCCTGGCATGAGTTTTTCTGTCTGCGGCTAGTCAGGCGGCTGACAGATAACCTCATATCTTTGAGTGTACCTTAGAGTCCTCCCTTGGACTGCCTTCCATATGCCTTGAGATGGGATATGGTTGAGTGGAAGCCCAAATTTATTTCCCTCTTCCACTGGCACACTCTTTCAGAATGTAGACGACATAGCTGATCCTTTGTCGTCTTCTATCCTTATCTTTCTCTGTTACTGTCAATCATGGGCTACCGCCGGCAGTTAATTCTACCGGCAATTCTGGATGGTTAGGCTAACAGTTCACTGTTATCCTTTACCTTGGACATCGTTGATCGATGGCCGTTGGTAAGGTTTTTCTAAGCCCATCTACCGGCAACTGAGTAGCTTGTCGGCAGCGGGCCTATGCCTTCCATCCATAATTTTAATTATAATAGCCAGCAGTTCCCGGCAGGCCCGGCAGACGCCGGCCTGTTGGCATATGCCAGCTAGCACAACATGCCGACAGTGTCGGCGGGGCCGGAAATACTGACAGCATACTGCCGCCGGCAACTGCTGTACCCAGAAAAAATATAGTATTTTTTCCAACCTGCAAGTGGTTCTTGAGCAGCCATTTGTGAGACCATCACATAGAGAGATGATTCTCTTCTATATTATTGGTTATGTCCATCAAAATTATCCACTATATTGAACATTATAAGAGGATGTGTCAAGAAGACACTATATATCTTGGATATTTCCTCTGTTATTTAATTCTTTATGAATTTCCTAGTTCAATATGGGAGGAGGTCATAGCAAATGGCTGAAAGGGAAACACATGTAGGTGTCTTTCCTACATTATAGCTTACCCTATCCAAGCTAAATATAATAACTTATGTTATGTTGAAATCTGAAGATTTCACAGAAAACTCATTTGCTTTTCTTTTCTTTACAGGAGGAGGATCCTGAGTGCGGGAACAACTTTTGTAGGGTCCGCAGCAAGGACTTCTACGGACATGGCGTGTGTAGGTCTCACGCCCGCTGTTCTATCTCCAAAGGGGCTCTCAAGTACTGGGACCCAGAGCTATGTACCGTGTGTGAGAAATTGGTAAAGGAGGCTTTTGATGAACAAAAGTCTACTGAGTCTAGGGATGCAGCTAGGGCTACGCTGCGTAAATGGGTAAGAGGTTTTCAGAAGAACACATCGGGCCCATACCTTCATAATTTTAGGATGAGGGACTGTCTCTTCCCCGGAGCTCGTGATGATTCCATCATCCCCCAGACGAAACCTCCAATCCCCTTTGGTGCATATTCGGGTTCAGAAGCCTAGAGAACCTGACGTTGCGGATACTTTAGAGAGTATCCACCTGGACGACAATATGTCTGTCGTTTCCGAGGAGACCGAGAAGATTCTCCTCGTGGAAGAGCTGGAACAGGAGGCAGTTGTTCCTCCTACTAGCGATGTGGAGAACGTTGAAGCGGTTTCGGTTTCTTCAGCGGCTGTGGCTGAACCAGCACCCTCAACCTCTTCGCAACCACCTGAATTGGAGGCAATTTGAACACTCTTCAATCCCTGATTTCCATGGTACACGACTTACAGAAGACGTCTACCGAGAAAGAAACTACTTTTCGGTCGGAAATCGAGCAGTTACTTTCTTCACGTTTAACCCCGAAGAAGCTAAATGTTAAGGACCTTCCTGTGTTCTCTGATGTTAACCCGTGGAGGTATGCGGAGCACATGCCTGTGTCAGCAGGCAAGATTTTCCTCTCGGAGAAACTGGGTACCGTTCCAGTAGAGGAAATTGAGTTCTGGCTCAGCAGAGCGTCCTACCCGGATTGTTATGTCCGGCTCAGAAATGAACTGGCATCGAAAGAAGAGATGGAGCCCAAGGAAGTAATTGCCCTTGAGCTCGCTAAGGCACACGCGATGCTTACATCTAAATTAAAAGAGAGGGCTTTCACTAGCTCAAAGGTCCCGGCCTTAAGCAAGAAACATCCATCGTTTATTGCTGACCCTCAACGTGCTTTTCCCTTTATGGATCAAGGGTTTAAAGCAGCCCTGAAGGCCGTAAGGGCAGGAAAACCCTGTCCCGCGCTAGAAGAAAGCAAGCCTTTCTCCCTTGCTTTCCCTTCAGATGATAAAGACTGGAAGGACGTTCATGTTACCTTCTCAGTCGGGAAGCTGGAGGCCGATATCGCTGGACGTCAGTTCAACGATGACCTCCCAAAACTGTCAGAGTTTCTCCTGAAGAGAGAACACGAGACTTAGGAACGCTTGGCTGCGTCCATGTCTCTACAAACAGGGCTAGAAACAATGGCTAGCATTCCTGATACTCCAGATATGTACATGGTCTTTGCCAAGGCTCACTTGGCTACAGTGACTAAAGACCTGTACAACTTTATCAGAGCCAGGACGGCCTGTAGGGAGTTCGTGTTTGCTTCCGCTTCTGTAAAACACGAACCTAGGAAGCTGATAGCTTCTAATATCTGGGGAAAAGACCTCTTTCCTAGTGATGTGGTCAAGGAGGTCGTAGATAAGGCTGCTTCGGAGAACAGGAATCTCCTCTCCAAATGGGGCTTGTCTTCGAAGAGAAAATCTTCCGCTGAAGGGGGTCCCCAGCCGAAGAACAAGTCAAAGCGGCCTCGTTTGCCCTCTCGGCCAAGACAGCAACAGCTTCCCGTGGCCACGGTGTCCCAGACGGTGGCACAACCCACCACCACCTTTCAACTGGTGCCCCAAACACTGGCGTCACAGTCACCAGTCTTCACCCCAGCTTATGAAAGGCAATCGGCTTCCTCTAAGCCAAAGTCTCGAGGCTCCTTTTGGGGCTCCTCTAGACGCCCCTTCAGAGGAAGAGGCAACAAAGGTGGTCGTGGCCTAGGAGGTAAATCCTTCAACCAGCACTCAAAATGAGATGCTGCCGGTAGGAGGGAGACTTCTACACTTTCAGGATCGGTGGACCTTTGATCCTTGGGCCTACAGCCTGATCAAGATGGGACTGGGTTGGGGTTGGAACTCAACTCCAACAAGCTTTCCTCATTTCTTCCAACCCTCAACCCCAGTTTTGGAAGAATATGTTCAGGAATTACTAGACAAGAAAGTAATACGGAAAGCAAAGTCCATCGAATTTCAAGGAAGGCTATTCTGTGTTCTGAAGAAGGATTCTGAAAAGCTCAGAGTCATTCTGGACTTATCTCCACTCAACAAGTTCATTGTAAATTACAAGTTCAGAATGCTGACACTTCAGCCATAAGGACCCTTCTGCCCAAAAGGGCATACAGAGTCTCCATAGACATGACGGATGCGTACTGGCATGTATCAATCAACCGTCAGGTTTCCCCATACCTAGGGTTCAAGCTCCAGAAAAGAAAATACGTTTTTAGAGCTATGCCCTTCAGTCTGAACATTGCACCGAGAATATTCACAAAGCTTGCGAACGCAGTTATTCGACAACTACGCCTCAAAGGTGTTCAGGTGATCGCCTCCCTGGATGACTGGCTGGTGTGGGCAGCATCCAATGAAGAATGCGTGCAAGCCTCCAGAAAAGTGATCCAATTCCTAGATTACCTAGGATTCAAGATAAACCTGAAGAAGTCTCGGCTGTCTCCGGCTCAAAAGTT
This sequence comes from Palaemon carinicauda, assembly GCF_036898095.1. Lineage (NCBI taxonomy): Eukaryota > Metazoa > Arthropoda > Malacostraca > Decapoda > Palaemonidae > Palaemon > Palaemon carinicauda. Next base: position 25,573,732 of record NC_090752.1, read on the forward strand.
CCAGTGGCTGGGAATTCACTGGGACTTACAGTCACATTGCCTCTCTTTGCCAAAAGCAAAGAGAAAGGAGATAGCAAGGGCCATCAAAAGTCTTCTTCAATCTCGAAGGATATCAAGAAGACAACAGGAGAGAGTGTTGGGGTCTCTCCAGTTTGCCTCTTTGACGGACCCACTTTTGAGAGCACAGTTAAAAGATGCATCAGGGATCTGGAGAAAATACAGGACTGTCTACAAAGACCATTACCAAATTGTCTGCGATCGATTCTCAAGCCATGGTCGGAAGCGAAGAACTTAAGAAGAAGAGTATCCTTGCAACCACCTCCTCCTGCAGTCACCGTCCACACGGATGCCTCAAAGGAAGGATGGGGGGGTCATTCTCATCATCGGAAAGTGCAAGGAACTTGGTCTCCTCTCTTCAAGTCCTTCCACATCAACTATCTGGAAGCCATGGCAGTGTTTCTTTCCCTGAAGAAACTGAAACTTCGCCACTCAATCCACGTTCGTCTGGTCCTAGACAGCGAAGTGGTTATGAGATGCATAAATCGACAAGGTTCGAGAATGCCTCAGTTAAATCATGTGATACTAGCCATCTTTCATCTGTCCAAGAAGATGAAATGGCACTTATCAGCAGTCCACCTTCAAGGATTCCGCAATGTGACGGCGGACGCTCTATCCAGGTTCAACCCGATAGAGTCCGAATGGGCCCTAGACGCAGGATCATTCTCCTTCATATTGAACATAGTCCCAGGATTGCAAGTAGATCTCTTCGTAACGAGCGACAACAAGAAGTTGGCCCGGTACGTAGCCCCGTACGAGGATCCTCTAGCGAAGCAACGGACGCAATGTCCCTAGATTGGAACAGATGGTCCAGGATTTACCTGTTCCCACCAACCAACCTATTGTTGAAAGCCCTCGACAAATTAAGATCCTTTCGGGGGAGGGCAGCGATAGTGGCCCACAAGTGGCCAGGCAGTGTCTGGTTTCCATTGATAACAGAACTACGCCTGAAGCTGATCCCGTTGCCGGAACCAGTTCTGAATCAGCTAGTACAGAATTCGACTGTCTACGCTTCATCAGAGAAAACCTGGAACCTTCATCTCATGATTTTCTCACCTTAGCGGTCAGGAAAAGGTTTGGGATTTCTGCAGACAGTATTAATTTCTTAGAAGAATACAAGTCAAAGTCAACAAGAAGACAATACGAATCTTCCTGGAAGATGTGGGTTGCCTTTGTTAAGGCGAAGAAACCTCAAGAGATTTCTACGCATTTCTGCTTGTCCTTCTTCATCCATCTTCACGGACAAGGATTAGCGGCTAATACGATCACGACGTGTAAATCTGCCTTAGCTAGACCGATTCTATATGCCTTCCAAGTGGACTTTTCCAGCGAAATCTTCAACAAGATTCCGAAAGCCTGCGCAAAACTTCGGCCTGCAGCCCCTCCAAAGCCTATTTCATGGTCTTTGGATAAGGTTCTTCATCTGGCCTCGACCTTGAACGATGAAGATTGCTCGCTGAAAGACTTGACTCAGAAAGTGATATTTTTATTTGCACTAGCCTCAGGAGCCAGAGTTAGCGAAATAGTGGCCCTCTCGAGGGATGATGGCCACATTCAGTTTACACCGAATGGAGAACTGAATCTCTTTCCGGATCCGACGTTTCTCGCCAAGAATGAGCTACCCACTAAGAGATGGGGTCCCTGGAGAATCTGCCCTCTGAAGGAAGAAGCATCCCTCTGCCCAGTGGAATGCCTAAAGGTCTATCTTCGTAGAACTTCAGACTTTAAGGGAGGTCAGCTTTTTAGGGGAGAGACTTCTGGTTCGACGTTATCTTTGAAACAGGTAAGGGCGAAAATCACTTACTTTATTCGCAGAGCGGATCCTGATAGTACACCCGTAGGTCATGATCCGAGAAAGGTTGCCTCGTCTCTAAACTTCTTTCAGACTATGTCGTTTGACAACCTGCGTGCTTATACTGGTTGGAAGTCTTCCAGAATATTTTTTAGGAACTATGCGAAGCAATTACAAGAAATCAAATTTCATGTGGTGGCTGCAGGCAGTATAATAAAGCCTGCAGCTTGATTACTGCGAAGGAGAGTGCACTAATTGGGACTGTTAGTGAAGGGTGTGCATGATAGACTTAGGTATATCATGATATTTTAGTGTTGATATGGACATTATGAACTGTCTTACCTAGTTAAGTGACCTTAAGCATAATATTTTGACATGAGTGCCAGTATATTTAAGCATAATGTTTTTTAGTAATAACATATATAATGAAATTTCATAACTTCATGGAGTGGCAATGTTTCTCTTTCAGATGAAACTTATTTATTTTGTTATTACTGTTATGCTTGTTATGTCTATGTCTAGCATAGATATATTATATAATCATAACTTCTGTGTTTCTTGTAAATAAACTTTAGAAAGAATCTTTGCGTCTCTTTCGCCTTAAGATTATTAGATTATATTCAGAGCACCCTTGATCCTCTTATGGACCTTGTGGGACAAAGTCTCCCTTACCATGCAAACAGGTAAGTTTGGTTGTGCTATGTTTGTTTACTGTATTACGATTCCTACGTGAACATAAACTTGTCTGCCTGATCCAGACCTGGGAGGTACAGTACTCTATTCAGCGCTTTAGTAAAATCTACACTTTACGTATATACGACACGATATACTTCTGCTTGCTAATTGTTCCTTGAACTCACAATTCTCGGGTTTTTTCCTAGAGTCGATACAGACTTTTCCCTGTAGGGGGTAGGAAGAGCTGGCATATGGTATGCTCAGTTGGTTGATGTATTATGGTAACATCAAGTGTCTTTGGTCTTTATGACCGATTAGGAAATAGTCAATTCGAGATAACGGCACTATTAAATCCACAGATACATTAATGCTCTGGTAAACTTCCATCAGCACGACATGGCCTAAGCCCAAAAAACGGATTTTGAGCGAAGTGAAAAATCTATTTTTGGGTGAAAGAGCCATGTCGTCCTGATGGACCCACCCTCCTTTGGTAAAAGGATGTTAATCCCTTCCTTTGGTACTGTATCTGTAATACTTACAAAGCTACAGAGAATGGTTTGGTGGCGCCGTGCGGTGGCGATTGGCCGAATTATTTACCGTACATTAGGAGAGTCGAGTTGTTTACCTCTTAACGACTCTCTTATTTTTCTTGCCACTTTCCCTCTTGAAGTGAAAGGCTATTCGGGGTGTAAATAGCTATGAGATGTGTCAAGATACGTCCTTACGCGATATCCCTTGGAGAAATTTAGGGGATACTCGCTGCAGGAGTTAGAATTCTGGGTACCTTCGGTAAATTCTCTGGCATATATCACTGTAGTCACATATAACTTAGGAAGCTACTAATGAAGGAACTTCCATCAGGACGACATGGCTCTTTCACCCAAAAATAGATTTTTCACTTCGCTCAAAATCCGTTTTGGTGTTTTAAAAAGGATATCTTTTTTTTGCAGATTTCTATTTTTACTTTTTTTTTTCTAAAGAAAAATCCTTATATCCATTGCTGAGCATGGTATATATGCATGAAAATATCAGAAATTTAATAAAAAAGAGGAATACATAGAGCTATGCCGGCTTACCAGTTGGATGTGCACACTAAATGGCCGCCAAAAACACCACCTCGTAAGGCCAAATCTGCTACCTGAAATGGAAAAGGATATGTCAATATTAGCGAGTTATTTACTTAAATAAATGTTCCAGGATTTGCATAAAAATTTTTTTGGGGCTAGAAAAACGTTTATAGATTATTTTGCAATTAAAAAATAAAATAATGATTACAATTAAGTTCTCATAAAGGTACAAACTTACACAAATGGGAAAATTATAAACTAATATGTAAAAACAATGGATAATATGAAATTTCATGAATTATTGAATGGTCAAAAATACGAATATTTATTTTAGTTTCTTACCTAGAACAACCATCAAACACGTTTTGGACACAACACAGCTTGGTGCTGCAGACACACAGGGTTGCGACACCTCAAACAGGCTGTGTTCGTCTTGTGATCCTCCCTCGATGCGCAGCTATTGCATCTAACCCTTTTCGGGAGCTTGATGTAACTACAGCGAATGTCATATTCTGGTAGAAGTTTGACCTTTAAGGTGTCAATCAATAGTTGATGGAGTGTCTTTGAAAATTACCCCGTAGATATGTCGTACCGATGTTGCACTTGGGGAGCACACATCTCTTCATGAGAGAGAGAGAGAGAGAGAGAGAGAGAGAGAGAGAGAGAGAGAGAGAGAGAGAGAGAGATAAAAGAACAGAATATAGTTCACCCCTCCTCTTCCTACTCCTCTCCTTCACCGTGGTAAGCTGCACCACCTGAGGTGGGGGAGAAGCACTTGAGGTCGATGCTAAGAGGGGGGGGGTTGAGATATTGGTCTAAACAACGACGCACTACCTCCGCACCATACGCCGACGCACTAGGCCCCTCATGCTCCCTTTCACCATCTGTGCTGACAAGGGAATTATATCCTTGTCAACACTTGACTCGTCCTCCTCCGCCAACCTTCCTTACAACTCAGTTACATCGTTTTCGACATTTGAGACATCAGCACCTTCTAGATTGTCCTGAAAATCACGCTTTACAATTCTAAATTGATGAAAACAGAAAAATGCCAAAAAAAATAAAATGAACATTTACGGAAAAATACGCTACACGGTTACTTATGGCAACTCATCCCGCACCAAGGCCATGCATGCGGTGTACAAGAAATTCACAAACACTTTACAAAAGTCCTTTTTTACACACATAAACGCTAATGCACATTCGATATATGTATAAAAACTTTGATATTTCACAGCTTACCTTAATTAGGTATTGATGGGTCGAGCTCGACCCGAGGGTATCTAAAAAATGGCACAAGGAAATAAGCTGCGTTAAAATGCGTCCTCACCCGACTGTTCGCGCACTGAACTGAGGTCCCGCAGGTTGATATCACTCGCAGCCAATACGTACGAAAAATTATGACAAAAACACTTGTTTTTTTGAGCTCAAGCCATGACGTCCTGATGGAAGGTTCCTTAGGTAGCTTCCCAAGGGTGTATATGACTACAGTGATATTCCCAGAGAATCAAGCCAAAGGTTTCACAGAATTCTAACTTCTGGCGTGAGTACCCTTAAGATTACTCTCAAGGGTATCGTATATAATCAGGGGACGTATTCTTGACACGCCACATGGCAATCTGCACCCTGAATAGCCTTTATGCTTCGAGGGGGATACGTGGCAGAATTAGAAGGGTAGCCGCAATAGAGGTTACCCTGCTTCCCCTACTACTATAGTATCAAAATCGCGCCAACTCCCTTTGGCGGTCATTCCTTAATTTGTAGCGATTCGCTTTGGTGGTGTTCCCTGTTGATCTGACATTTTTGATCGATTTCTAGGAATCATTATCCTTTCTACGGCTTCTTTTTCCATCCAGAAAGTTGAGTATTTATTCTTTACGATATGTATTTTAGTTCCAGCCTCACAATGAAATTAGTGTAATTATTGTGTTTGGATCTACGCCGGTCACCGGTGTCGCCATAGGCGCCGTCGTTCATTGGGCATGTGTTATTTAGTTAGCAGAACGACATTCCCGGTTTAAATAGCATTAATTGTTATTATGAAAGGTATTTAGGCATTTTATATTGTAAAGAAATTTATATGCATAATTTTCCCTTTTTCTGTGTCAATCGTACATGTCAGAGTTTTGGTGATTTTAGGAAACCGAGATCTCGCCTTGTCTAGGTATTCCAACCTAGACAACATATACTTTCGACATTTCCCCGGTTATCCTTGTGTTTCGGTTATCATTCATTGGAGATTGATATCTCCTGGAATTATATTAGCCGTTACTAGTCTCGAATAGAGATTTATGGGTAATCTCTCTTCCCTCTGAGTGTAGCCTTAGGCTACAACTCTCCGCGTCGGCCTTGAATTTCGAATTCAGGCATGACTAGCCTAGAGTTTTTCTGTCTCATCCCTTAACAACAGACGGCAAGTTTTGGGATTCGATCAGAACCTCAGAGTATTTAGTCTTTTGTCGGCAGTCGGTCGGCGGGGTGATTGCATTCCCCTGCCGGTTGAGCTGCCGGCATAGGAGGCTAGCCCTCCATAGATTACACCTGAAGTGGTTGCATGATGCCGCCACCTTCTCCCTGTGATATAGTAGACTAGTCCTATGCTTGCAGACCCTAGGCCTCATATAGGACCCTTCCCCCACCTCTCTGTTCTTTTACAATGGCCGAGCCATTGTCTTTCCTGAGCCGGCGTACTGCAACCTTACCATTGCCAGTGGGTTGCCGGAACCGGCCAGACCCCCTCTCCTCAGCTGACGGCTGTCGGCGACTGACGGCTTCCGGCGGCCATGACGGCTGCGGGTGGGAGGTCCCTTTTGTCACCAAAATTCTCCAGTTCTCCCTTGAACTGCTGGTCACAACTTCTGTTGTCGGCGTGTTGCTCTGGCCGGCAGTAGACCGGCACAGATAGGTACTGACTCAGTCGGTAGCATGCCGACTGTACTAGTGCTGCCGGAGGCTGGCCTACAGTGGTAAGCCGGCAATAGTACTGTGGCGAGATGGAAGCCTGAATGTTAAATTCTCCCCTTCCATTTGAAGCTTCTTTTTGGAGAAAGGCAGTAAAATTAGACTTTTACATCCTTTATTACTGTATACATACACAGTAATAGATAGCCTTCACTCCATGCTTTCTCTCTCTCTCTCTCTTAACTAGCATGCTAGATGCTCCGGCGAGAGCTAGCTAATCCGGCAACATGCCGGCTGAACTAGAGTATATGTCTATACAGGTAGTCCGTATATTTTCAGTATAGTATATACGGCAGATGGAAAACTAACATATATATTATACTAGTAGTTATTTCCAATATATCATGTGTATCCCTGCCCAGGTATTTGCTGAACCCAATCCTATATTGATAAAATAATATTTCGTCAATATTCTGATTTGAAATCAGTTTCCATTTACCCTACAATATTAAATTTCGTAAAGGGCTGGTGGTGTGACACCTCTAACCCTTAAAGGGGAGAGCCCTTATCCCTGAGTTTTCCTGATCAGGAAACTCCCTGATTTAATATTGTAATGGAGGTCACAGCAAATAGATTGGTTAGGATACACAAATATATGTCTTTTATCTTTTCTAATCAACATATCTTGGGTACCCTTGTGCGAGCTTCTGCTGGTACCGCTCCTATATCGAAAGAATGGCTTTCCTTCGATACTCTGATTGTGAAATCAGTCCTCCTTACTTCACAGTGTTAAGTATAAGGGGGGACAATGCTTTGTACACTTCCTTACACCTAGGTGTTCGACACCCTTTTTTACCGGGAATTCCCCAGTTGGAGGAATTTCCTTATCTTAATACTGAGGGGAGGTAACAGCATTGGCCCGCAGGGGATATATGGGTATGTGTCTCCCACAATCTCTTTATAGCTTTCTGTCCTAAGCTATTTTTGTCCAAAGACGATTTTTGCAAATTGTTTATCAGTGTGATAATCAATTGAATACTCATTTCTGTTCTCCTTTCCTTACAGGAAGGACACCAGATGATGCATCGCAGTCTTTTGCAGTTACTAGAGTGAGTATTTTCACAGACATAATACATGCAGGTTCATGCCCCCAGTAATATTATTTCCAAATCCCAACCCCGTCTGAGACTTTCTGACCTGTAAGTAGGCCAGACCTTACTGTCGAAGGTCTCAAAAAACTCAAGTTAATAGAATCTGGTATACAGCTCTTAGCTTTTACACATTTTGGTGTGAGATTTCTAAAATCTCTCCGAAACCATACCTACCTATTCTACAGCTTCCTAAAGGACATCCCTATCCCTCCTTTCTCCACTCCAGTTCGAGGAGAGGAGGTGAGGATGGGAGTAACCCCCCCCCCCCCTCTCGCTGCCAGTGCATACACGATGGCAGTCTCAAGCTGTCGAACTACGGTTGGTTTGGTTTCAGAAGTTATTACAAAAATGCAGTTCAGTTGCTAACTCGAAAATTTTTTACAAACTCTACGGGGATTGAACCGAATATTTCAGTTATTCATTGCGATAACTGGCAATTTAGTGTTCCTTTTAAAGGTTTTAAGGTCTTCAAGCTCCCCCAAACCCCCCAACCTTACCTCAAAACGATGGTAAGGTTGCAGATACTAACGGCACTAATGAATCTGAGCAAGACGTGAACCCCCGACTGGCAAACACCAGGCAGAGACATTACAATCAGGCCACACCTTGTAGTGATAACAACGACGGCAGTCATTGATTCACTGTCACATCTGACTCCGCCGCCGAGAGCCGGCAGTGTGTGCCCTTGGTCACCACCAAGTCAATAGCTGAGTTGGTATGCCTTCAATCGGTAGCCCGCCGATAACCGGTGGACTGCCGACAGCCCAAGGGGTCGCCAATGGTTCAGAGGGCTGCTGACTGTGCATATAGTTTTCACCACTACCCAGTCACATCGAATACTGGCTAGGATGGTGTGACTTCTGTCAGCGACCCGCTGACAGCCGACAAGTCACTGACATGCCGGAGAACTGCTAGCCATATCGGTATTGAAGTACTCTGCCAGTTAACTTACCCCCAAGTACTAGCCTTGTCGGTAATATGCCAGTTGTATATGTGTATACAATACCCTGTACATCTGTAGTATAGGACCATATCACAGTCAGAAATCTTTGGTACATAACCATACAATAGAATGGTTTTCCAGTACGCTGTGCTTCTGAGCACAATCTCTTGCTTAGACCTGGGGGATACACTTCCTCCCCCTTTTTTCCTCACGCTGACTCTTCATCAGCCTCTTTGATTCTCATTATTAATTCCCTGGATGTAGGCGCTGCTTACGCTACTCTATCCTTATGGGCTAGAATCTTCCATCGGGCCCTTCTTAAAAAGGGGATGCCCTAGAATCAATAATTAGGAGGGCAGAGGCAGTTGGCTGGAAGGATTCACACGTATGTGTCTCTCCTATTCTTTTCCAGCGTACCTATCCTAAGCTTTATACAATAGAAAGGAATCTTCTATTACAGTGAAACAGTGAGAAGCTGATATAGACAAACGGTCAGGTATGATCTAAAAGGAGGACAGGAAGGTTTCTTAGTTCTCCTTGGGATGTTAAACAGCATCCCACAGTTACAATGACCGTTGTTCCACCGACGGTCAGATATGTACACCTTCTGATCATGCGAAGCAAACAGACGCTTCTGGTAGGAGGGAAGTTCCTCCTGGATCGCTGGACCTTTGATCCTTGGGTCCAAGGCCTAACCAAGATGAGACTAGAATGGAAATGGACATACTTCCACCATCCTTTCCTCAACTCTTCCTACATTCCAAATCCCCTGGAAGGGTGTACCTTAGAGCTCTAGAGCATACTAACGGTAAGGAAAGTAGAGTCCATCGATTTCTAAGGAAGGCTGTTTAGTGTTCACGTGAAGGACTCAAGAAAACTCTGAGTCATTCTGGACTTGGCACCACCCAACAAGTTCCAAAAAAAAACAGCAAGTTCAGAATGTTAATCCTTCTGAACATAAGGACCTTATTCAGTAAGGGGTGTTGACAGTCTGGCCAGACCTGAAAGATGTCTATCGGCATTTTCCAGTCAGTCACCCCCTCCCCTCCTACCTAGGATCACAGTTACAGAAGATAACATTTATCCTAGCATAGATTCTCGTCGGACTAGATTCAGTCCTAGGATCTTCACGGAATTAGCAGACACAGTCAAGTGAAACCAAGCCTAGAAAGAGTTCAGGCAACAATGGCCCTGGACGACAGGCTGGGGTGGGCAGCACCCGAAACGACTGTCTATGAGCATCCATGGAGATGATCCGGACCCGGAACATCGGGGATGCAAAATAACTTCAAGAAGTCTTGATTTTCTCCAGCTCAGGGGCTTCAATGTTTTTAAAATATCATTGAAACCTGTGGTCACCCTAACGCTCCTTTCCCTTGGGGATGTAAAAGGAGATCGCAAGGTCTGTCAAGAGACTATTGTAATCAGTTAGGATTCCATTACGCTAACAGGGAGGAGTTTTGAACTCTCTCCAGTTCATGATAATGACAGACCCAGTGCTATGTGCACAGCTGTAAGATGCGTTAGAAGGCTGGAGAAGATACGCATCAAACGCTTGAAGAGATCTAATAGGACCAATGATGGTCATTCCCTCTTTGCTTACCCTACAATGACCAAAGGCCACGAGCCCGTAGGCCATTTTAGCCCTGCAATGGTTGGAGAAACTCTCTCCACATAGATCAGACCTCCTCAGGCTGATCTGGTGCATCAAAGCGATATGAGGCGTCGAAACTGTTGAGGATAAGGGACATCTCATTTCATTAGGGAATATTAGCCATCCCTTCCTTAAGGGAATGGCGCCTATCAGCAGCTCGTTTATAAATGATCCACAAGGTGACAGCGGATGCTCTTCTCGGGTTCAACCCAATAGGGTTGGAATGGTACACGGACGCTGACCCATTCCCTCCCAGATGGGAACAAGTCCCTGAGCTGCAGATCGTTCTCTTCATCTCGAGCGTCATCAAGATACTATCTCGATATATAGCCCCATACGAGGATCCTCTAGTGGAGGTAACAGACATCATGTCTCTAGAATAGAAGTGATGGACTTAGAAATTCCTGTCCAGCTCATCAAATTTCTTCCGGAAGGCCCTCTACATGCTGAGACCCTTCCAGGGAAGAGGGGCTCTGGTGGCTCCCAGGTAGCCCAAGAACACCCCGTTCCCTATAATGAAGGAACTGAGGCTGAGGCAGGTCCTAGTTATGCACCTAGGATTATCCAGGAGGTTCAGAAGTTTTCTGCCTTCGATTTATCACAGTACACCTGATCCCTTCATCTTATGAATTCCTTGCCCTTAACGGTTAGGAAAAAGACTGGGATCTCAAAAGGCAAAATAGAATTCCTTGAAGAATACAAGTCTAGTCAACTAGAAGACAATACGACTCTTCTTGGGATAAGTAAGTTTCCTTGTAAAGCAATAGGGACCGAAAGCAATCTCATGATCTTCTGCCTGTCCTTTGTCCACCCCTATATTCAAGGTCTGGCGGCCAACAGCACGATGGCCTTTGAGAAAGGAGGCAGTGTATCCTTGGATACTATGAGAAATCTAGGTCTTCGGCCTTGTCCCCATATAAACCCTTGAGTAAGCACCAAGGGTAGGGCCGACTTTGTGAGAGAGGTCACTTGATTGGATATTTGGATCCATGGACCAATATCTATGTGCAAGTCAGCCCCGACTAGACCTCTTCTATATGCCCTTTAAAATGGATCTGACGAATTAAATCTTTAATAAGATTCCGAAAATATGTGCAGGCTTAGATCTGCAGCGCCACTAAAGCCCATCTCATGGTCTTTGGACAAGGTCCTACATTATGCCTCACCTGTGAACGATGAGGATTGTTCCCTCAAGGATCTAACCTAAAAGGTTATTTTTCGGTTCACTATAGCCTCTGGGGCTAGAGTTAGTGAAATAGAGGCCCTATCTGGGGATGAGGGCCACATTAAGTGGGAGAACTGCATCTCTTTCCTGATCCAACCTTTCTCACTAAGGACGACCTACCCACTAAAAGGTGGGGTTTCTGGAAAATCTGCCCTCTGAGGGAAGATGTCTCTCTAGGTCTGCTAGAGTGTCTAAGGTCTATCTTCATAGAACTTCAGACTTCAGGAGAAACAGCTCTTTACAGGAGAAAACTTTGGATCAAACTACCTATAACTGAGGGCGAAGCTCACCTACCTTATTCGCAGAGCGAATCCTGACAGTACTCCTGCAGATAAAGATCCAAGAAAAGTTGCTCCATCACTGAACCTTTCAGTGTGTGGACTTCAGCCTCTTCGCTCATTTACTGATCGGAGGTTGTCCAGTGTGTCTTACAGACACTATGCTAAGCAAGTCTATGGATTGAAGAATTATGTGGTGGCTGCAGGTGCTATTTTGGACCCTGTCGTCTAGCTCTGCGATGAACAGTAAATTGATTGGGACTATCAATTAAAAGGAGAAGGGGTCAGGATTTTTCGTTTGACCTCCCTTTGAATAGGTGTTGCAATGGTAACACCAAATCTGTTCAGAATCTCAGGTGTGAAATTATACGGATACCACTAGTGCCGTGTGTACATAGTACAGTGTTGTTAGACTATTTCATGTACAAAATTATAAAGAAAAGTCTTGTTAAAAGAGCTTTTCTTCGGTCTGAGAGTGGCACTCAGGGAACATTAATTTCTGTCTATGTCTCTTGTATAATTTCCTTATCATGTTACATTCATTTAGCATGTAGTCATTTATTAGGAATAAATGTCTATTAAAATGCAGTTGCATCCTAATTCACCTAACAATTGCATGTTTAAGATGCCAGAGTTCCTTGACTTACTCATGTAAGTATTTCTCATATCATTGTATGCTTACAAACAACGGATGAGGACACTGATATTGGTTCCGCAATATATACAAGCCTTGAGACCGTTTGTATTCTCAGTGTATACTTATGTTTGTTCATGCAATATATGGTACCTTGAGGCCCCTTTTCTAACGTATAAAAATGACTCTTCCCTGCAGGGGGCAGGAAGCACTAACATTGTTATGCTTAGTGATAATGATGGATAACTGTAACGTCATTTGTCTCAATTGGCCCTTTTGGCCATAGAAATATTGTCCCAAGGTTAAGGCACTGATGAAAATCCACAGATACATTAATTTTCTGGTATGCTTCCACCAGGAAGTCATGGCTTGAGCCCAAAAAACGGATTTTGAGCGAAGCAAAAAATCTATTTTTGGGTGAGATGGCCATGACGTCCTGATGGACCCACCCTTCTTTTCTATGAAAAGATCTTCACGGTTTCCCTCCCTGAACTACTGTATCTGTAGCACCATGCTCAACACTACAAGGAATGACCGCCAGAGGGAGTTGGCGCGGTTATGATACGATAGTAGTAGGGGAACCAGGGTAACCTCTATTGCGGCCACCCTTCTAATTCTGCCTCGTATTCCCCTCGAAGCCTAAAGGCTATTCGGGGTGCAGATTGCCATGTGGCGTGTCAAGAATACGTCCCGATTATATACGATACCCTTGAGAGTAATCTTAAGGGTACTCATGCCAGAAGTTAGAACTCTGTGAAACCTTTGGTTTGATTCTCTGGGAATATCACTGTAGTCATATATACCCTTGGGAAGCTACCTAAGGAACCTTCCATCAGTACATCATGGCCATCTCACCCAAAAATAGATTTTTCGCTTCGCTGAAAATCCGTTTTCTGAAACCTCCTCTTGTCGAAATCACCCAGCCACACCTATCCAGGGTTAAGATCAACAAAAGCCCTGCATTTACCAGCATTATCACAAAGTACCCTCAAAACACAATCAGTTGTGCTTTTATATTTTATAAAGCCATACATATTATTTGACAACTGACCTCCAATAATAAAAAGCAACTTGTTAACTATTAGCATTTCCATTTGATAGGCAGCCTGCCGTTTTTATACGAAAGGTTAATTAAATCCAGCAAAGGGCTATTCTGCATCATGATTAAGCAATTTATTATATCATATATAACCCCATCCATTCCAGGGGCAGTCAACTTCCCTGTTTTAATTCCTAATAATAATTCATCTCTCATAAAGGCCACGCAAGTTTCATCTATCACCCCTATCTGCATCTCTACCAACTGCTGTCTCTGTACACGGCTGTCACGCAAACAAGACTGGATGTTAGCTGGTAAATTGCTAATACTAGAGGCAGCAGCCCACTTTCTCATTAATTCATTTGCTTCACCTTTAGGATAAGGATGGGCAACAATTCTCTTTTTGACTCCCCTTACTTTAGCTATTGCATTCCACACACCACCCAGAGATTTCATGAACGAGATATCCTATAAAAAGTTATAAAAATACTTTCCTCTTGCCTCTTATCGTATTTCAGAGGTGCCTTAAGCAATTTGTATCATTGTTTCTCTGCTACGCCTATCACTTGGATTCAAACTCCATTTCCTTTGAACTTTCCTCAAAACTTTATTCCAGCCTCGGACTATTTTGTCATTAAAATACATGGATTTCTTCTTATATTGTTGTTTTCAGACTTATATAATTCTGTATCTAAAACATCAAGCAATTCATCCTAAAATTTATATTCATCATTTGCATGTCCATTTATAGACTCATATTCCTTACACCTTTTATCAGCTTTGAACATAAATTCAAACTTTTTATCATCTTTAATTTTCAATTGTGTACGCTTAAGGAAGAATGCTATCCGTCAAATGCCCAAATTCGTCTCAAGAGTAAAATGATCACTTACCAGGTCACCAACAACGGAAGCAACAGCTTCATACTCCACCATATTAAAAAGAAGTACATAATCAATTCTCGCTCCTCTTATGTGAGTGGGTTCTTTATTACCTAATATACAGACATTATCAAGTGAGTTAAAAATACTATGTAAAAGAACATCATTTCTATTCGGACTCCCAAAATTTTCTAAGCTTCGATGACGAGCATTGGGATCACCCATTAATAGACATTTCTGATCACATACATAGGAGGGAAAATATTCAAGTGGAAGTCTATCAATATGAATATAGACGTTATAGTGGTTTGCAGACTGTGCCAGAGGTAGCATCCAAACTGCCTAGTGCCCGAATGCCGGCCACACCCCACCATTCGCTACACAAAAAGGTAAAATGGTGGAAAACCAGAAATCTGAATAACAGGTCAAGAGAACGGAGCACTGGGCACCACCCCTTGATTTATATTGGGCAAGAGGACGCAGCTAAAAAATGTAATTGTATTATATTTTTTTCAGAGATGTCGTTTTCAGGTTCAGTAAAAAAAAAAATGATACTAAGAATAAACAGTGGCTGAGAAGGGGAAAATGGTGAGAGGAACTGGAATGAAATGCTGTCTTCATAAAAACAAGAAAAATATTTATTTGTAAATGGAATAAAAAGATTTATATCATTCCAGAGAAGTTCCTAACCGTATGCTACAAACATCTACATGCTTTCGTACATCATAAACGCAACCTTGTGTATTGCCTGGGTGGTCCAACTATCTTAACAAACAACACTACTCCTACACTAAGCTTCCCGACACAAAATGTTTTCAACAGGCAACTCCGGCAGCTAAGATCATTGTTAGTGACTCACACACACACAAAAAAAAAAAAAAAAAAAAAAAAAAAAAAAAAAAAAAAAAAAAAAAAAAAAAAAAAAAAAAAAAAATTATGATTATGAGCCCTCTTTCAGGATATGGCCCTATCTGGTTTGTGATGCAAATTTTCTTGTTGTTAACATCAAAACAGGGGCTTTCTGTTTCATGTAGATATTATCCAGAGAAAGTTCCTGGCTTATAACAGGAAAAACTTCAAGCTTAAAGGAGAAACCCACACCACTGTAGTTCATAATCTGCATGAGCAGTTAACTGGGTCTGGGCATTGACAACACTTAAAAGTTTGGCTGTCACTGAAAACTTTTCTATGCCACTTTATGTTCACTTGGTTCTGGGGGCAAGTATTTGATAAACTGTGAATAGACACTCTGTGTCAATATATTACCTATTTTGAATCTTTTTACCATGTAGTAGGGCATGCTTAAATCACTCACCAGTGTACGAGAAGAAGTTATAACAACATAAGAGGTCTTGAGTAACTCTTCTTTTGGCAACTTCATCTTTCCTATAAACTTATTCTTCTAACATAAACTGTCTCCCTACGTGGTGTAAGGGCCCGCTGTCAGTACCTGTTAAAAGAAATAATAACGGTTTAAGGCACTTCTTTGGGGGGCACCTGAGGGCTATAAAAATGTAATAGTGTTTTTCAAAACATCCAAACTAAAAAGTTTTTTCATACACATAAACCATCATATATTGCATTCCCCCTATTAGCCCTCAATCCTATAAAAAATAATGCCTCGTAACTGACAGTAACACCCCACACAAACTCTGTACATTGAAATGAAAAACTTTTACCTTATAAAAATTCATTAAAAAGGTAGGATGATCAACTAAAAAAGATTTAATTCATCATCCATCCCTTCAGCTACTTATCAAGTTATGTATATTACATTAGGTACAGTATATTAACAGTTTTCTGGTATAACAAAATGTAATAGGAATATACGATAAACTATCTGATACAATGGACATACAGTACTTACAGCTAAAAATCCGATTATTATCTATTCCTCCCAACAATGCTTCAATAACATACAATATAAAAAAATTCGTTATTTACAGGAAACATTTCAGTATTACTGGTATACAGTCATGAATTATCAAGAAAAAATTACATTCATTGCAGTTCAAAATCAAAGAACACAAAACTTATTAACCCTGGATCACAGGTTTCACAGTATAATAAGAAATTACTGAATCTAATATAACTGTCATGGTCAAGGTCAATTTACAGTACACCAAATTTTGCAGCCATTACCGTGACTAAATAAAAATTTCCGCACACAACGTGTCCCATTCTACAGCCTTTTAACTACCCTAATATGGGAATCAAAACATGACTAATAAAAAAAAAAAAATTAATTACTATCAAAACTTCCTATAAAAACTGTTCAAAGATTAACTCAATGGGCGATATATAGTTCTTCTTCTGAGTCTCAAAATTCTGTCTCGGGACATGCGCCGGGATTCAGCAAGCTGCTGGCAAGCCATATTAATTTTTCACAGCACTGGAGACAAGGTAAGCCGGCGACTTTCCAGGTACAAGCGGGGTGTCTTTAATCGATCGATAATCCTGCAAAACAGTTGGTATTTGCGGGTGATCGACATTCTTTGGGGTAAACTCAAAAGACGACAATAAAAATCCCGAAAAATCAGCCGATGACTCAGGGCACAGTTGTGTCTCGGGCGACCCCAGACAGTGTTGTAGTGTTCAGGTTAGATACACCAGACTATGCCACTTCAGCCTTGAGCTCTGACCGGTGGGTTAATCTACCATCAGAATATCAGAAAGGGTTTGAATTTTAAGGTGACTCAGGAATGGAGGATGATTCCCTCTCTATAGAATTCGTCTGGTCAGTGAGACAAGGTCTCCACTCCAGGACTTGAGGCTGAGCTAACGGCATGTCAGGAACAGGACCTTTTGACCTAGCTCATGGGGGACTAAATCCACTAGAGGTGGGATCTTCAGGCGACAGTCGGTCGTCACAATCGGGTGGCAAAAAGCCGAGAAAGTCATAATCAGGATGAATAGACACTGCCGATTCAGAAACAGGGCTTTCTAAACTAGCAGGTCTTGACTAATCTGGACTGGGACTCTTGGAACCAACAGAAAGTAGTTCCAATAACGGAATACTGGAAACTTCCCAGAATTTCTAACTCCCTGGAGGATGAGCAACACCTTCCTCTCGGAAAGAAGAAGCTAAGAATTGGGGCGTTGGCAATTCAGGCACAGGAAAGTGAACCACTGGTTCGGGACACGAAATTGGGGTTTCACACATTTCAGTGGGGCTGTTCTCCCACAGTTGGAGGACCAAACGATCTTGAAACGATTCAGGCTTTAATACAAGAGTCTCATCACAATTTTCTGGAGGATATAACCAAGCATCCAGGGCTTTTTTTCTCTCGTAAGTGTAAGCTGGCTTAAGAATGGGCTTAGGCTGAATAATAGCTCTAGTAAGATGGTAACTTTTCCTCTGTCGTCGGGACTTGTTAAAATCTCGGGACAAAGGTAGGATGCAACTACTGCAGCCACCCCATAGGAGTCGCCATCACTACTAGAACCAGGACTCTGAGAGACTTCAGCGGATGTTGGACTATCATCCACGAGTCCTGGACTATTCTGAGTCTTTGTTACATGATCAGGACCTTTCGGATACCAGAGAAAGTGCCTTCTCGGATAAACTGGAGGTTCAAACCAGGCCTTTAACTGGATATGGTGAGCTCTCACAAGTTCACCATCAGGCAGTCTCTGCAGCTCATAGGTGACCTTATTCTCGCGCACCTTAGTAACATGAAATACCCCCTCAAACCTAGGGATGGGCTTGTTCGTCAAAAGGTGTCCCAACAGATGCATCTTCTTAAGCACCAGAGAGCCCTCTTTAAACGGTTTGTACTGAGAATGTCCTTCAGCCCATGGGTCTCTCGTTTCTTCTGGCAGCAACGGAATACTATCAACATCGTGACCACCCTTCAGTATGTTCTCAACTAGAGTACAGCCAATCTCAGTGTGGTGGGAATGTTTGTAGCTGAGAACTACCCGGGATGAGTACTGGTACCATTTCCGAGATTCCCCAGAAATCACCCTCAGTAACTCATCAATGGTACGATTCACCCACTCCATTGCACCATTACTAGAGGGTTTTTACGGAGTTGTTTTCACATGTACAGCATTTTACCGCTTCAACACCTCAGTAAATTCCTGGGAAATAAACTCAGGGCCATTATCAGTCAATATCCGGACTGGAACATGAGGAATAACAGGAAAAACTCTGTCTTCAAGTGCCTGGCATATCGTACTGCTACTCTTATTCCATATGGGTACTGCCGTCACCCACTTGGAATAATGGTCGACTACCATCAGACACCCAATAAAACCAGTACTGATTGTTGGGAGACTCACAAGGTCCATAGCAACCAATTCAAAAGGAGAAGAGGTAACTATTTTAAAGGTCAGCGGGATAACCACCTCCCTTGAAACCTTACAAGTCTGTCATTGACAACACGTCCGGCACATATCCCTGATTACATTGATCAAAGATTTGTGCCAGACGAGTCAACGGAGCATTGCAACCATTTTTTCTGATCCCCCAGTGAGCATTCTGGAGGTGTGTCTCGGCAACTAGGTCAATCAGGATACTGAAAGTGACTACTGGGACAACTGAGCCGTCTGAGTTCCGCTTCACTAGCAAACCCTGGTGTCCTTCTAGGTCAGACCAACATCTCCTATAGGGTAGATAGGAGCATGGAACTCAAGAGGCAGGAACCCTGGAGTAGATAATCTTGATGACAGATTGGATCTGTCAATGATCTCCCTGGATCTTGGACACCTGACTAAAGGACAGAAGAGCATTTCCGGAGAACACTTCCCGATCAGGTTCAGGGTCAGTCACCTTCATAACAGTGGTCTCGGTATGTAATGAAGAGACTAGAGAGTATCTTGGGAGACAACTAATGAACAGCAGTGTGGTCTTATACCAATTGTTCTCGGGGTGAATCCAGTTTCAGGTAGGCTGCGTCCAGTAGATTCCTACCAAGAACAAAACAAAAGTTAATGTCATTAGCTGCTACCACCGCATAGTTAAACAGCGGTAGCCTCCACCCGGAAGGACACTTCACCTCTAATTGAACATAGCCTAGAATACTGGTGCAGGAACCTGTCAACCACTCTAACTGTTCTCCTGACAGTACCTGGTACTCTATGCCAAGTTGGCTTAGTACAGACTCACTTACAAGACAAACCTGTGCCCCTGTATCAACAAGAGCACAAAATAAGGTCTCCTGTATCATTACTATACCTACTCCCGAGTGTTGAGACACCTGTTAACAATTGGACTGATGAGGTGCCTTTTCTGTCACGTACTGGATTACAGGACAATCTTCCAGTGCTTCATGATCACCAGTGACCAAGCCCTCAGCGTCAGGCACACAAGATTTTACCTCCGCCTTATGGCCCAGAATCACGTCAGTTGGAGGGCCGTAATTGCGGAGCTCCATCAGAGGGTTAAAATGCACTCCAGACAGGCACTGGTGATGCACACACTGAGGCTCAGTCCCGGATGGATCACGATAGACTATGGGACAAGTGGGTACCCAATGGACCCCGATTTCTAGGTTCAATAGCTTAGATGCTGCCAGGATCAACTCCAGAGCTGAGACTGTACCTGGAAAATGCATTGCCTTGATCCTGTTCCTGCTAGTCTTGACCAGTTTGAAGCCTAGTCGACTGGCGTCTTTCAGAACTGCTGAACTAAGGCATCCTGGAGCTTGGCTCCCTTTAGCCAAGAGTCGGGTGCGACACCTGACCCTTCCGTCCAGCAGTTCATGACTAGCTCCAGGGATTCTCTAAGAGAATCTGGACCACCACGAACCTCCTTATACAAGGCCAGTCCAGTAGGCAACTTGGATTGCTGGGTTCAGTAGCAATCAGACAGTCAGATAATGCGGACCACCGGGATAACCAGTCAGCTTCGGCATTCTGATCACTGGGACAGTAATTAAGAATAAAGTTAAATTCAGACAGACCCTCCAGTGTCTGTGCTAGACGTCTATCCACCATCTTCATGTCATGAAGGTACATCAGGGGACAGTGATCAGAATAAATCACGAAGAACTGACCACAGAGGAAGGCCCTGAAGGTTTTCACCCCCCATCGCAGAGCAGCCAAATCACGATCCATGGTAGAGTAACATGTCTCTCAGTTAAGGAAAGTCATGGAGTCGTACGCTATCACCCGTCGCTCCCCTGGATGCTCCTAGGACTCCTGGCACAGACAAGCACCAGCACCCTCACCTGAAGCGTCAACAAAGAACTGCAAGGGTTTAGCGTTAGCGGAGTAGTCAGGGTATGACAACATAATGTCCTCCTTGATCAGTTCCTTCAAGCGCACAAAAGCACCGTCCATTTCTGCAGTCCACTTCAGTTTCCTAGTCCATTGGGATTTTTATCCTCAAGTTTTCGCGGATAATGGTTTGGCTATCTGTGAGCACATGGGGATAAACTTCCGTTGGAAATTTACCAGTCCCAGGAATCACCGTAGCTCACGCGCAGTGGTCGGTTTAGGGAAGTCCTCCACTTTCTGGATGTTTTCGGGTAGCTTACATATACCAGAACGTCCAACCAGATGCCCAAGATACTGGACCTCGGCCTGGACCCAAGAACACTTCCCGAGTTTTATCTTGAGTCCATGCGTCTGGAGAGTAGCCAATACTCGTTCTACTAGTTTCAGGTATTTCTCAAAAGAAGACTCAAGTATCAAGATGTCATCAATGTGGACAACCACCTTGGCTTTCAGGAACTCATGGAATATACTCTGCATTTGTCTCTGGAACACTGCAGGTGCATTTTTTAGTCCAAACGATAAGCGTCTGAACTGCCAGTGTCCAAAAGGCGGTAGAGAAAGCCGCATACTCTTTACTGTCCTCTGCCAATGGTAACTGGTAGTATCCACAAACCAGGTCAAGGGTTGTAAAGAATTTGACTCATAGAAGTCCATATACGGAATCTGCCATGTTAGGTATCGGGAACTTATCAGAGACCGTTACCTTATTCAGTCTATGGTAGCCCACACACAACCGTATACTATTGTCCTTTTTTCGGACTGGAACCATGGGAGAAGACCAAGGAGAGATGCTGGGTTCAATAATACCCAGCTCATGGAACTTGCACTGTTCCTCAATAGCGCCAGCGACGGGTATGGTAAACCGTCAAACTCTCTGATAAATGGGGGTCTCGTCATACAGATGAACGCGTATTGGTGTGCTTGAGCACTCTCCCACATCATCATCACCAGTACTGATGACCGGAAGGTGACGTCGAAGCATTTGAGAAAACTGGTCCTTCTGAGAAGAGTCCAGTTCGTCGAAGATAGACAGATTGTCTATCTCTTCCAAAACACTCGGTTCAGGAGTCAGGTCACACTCCTGTGCTATCAGGTAGGATAGAGGAGCATCCACCATTGCATTGGTGAACACCTTCCCCAAGAGATTGCCCCTCTTGATCTTGGCAGCTTCTTCAGATGAACCCTTGATTAAAACTGAGGTTTTTCCATCTTTCAGTTCGAGGATGCCAGGGATTGCTGTAGCTTTCCTTGACACACCGGGGATTATGATGTCGCCATCATAATACATTTCCGGCCAAGAATTGGTTGGACAAGCAGGGCACCTAAAAGAGGTGTCAAGCCCCTTAGGAAAGTTTACAGTCACTGGAATAAGTACTGGTTCAATACTGGCAATCCTTATTGAATCGGCTGTGGGGACCTCAAGGGCGTAAAGCACTTGCTGACAACAGGCTCCACGTATCGGGACATAATACTTCCAAAGAGGATTTCGGGCTCCATCAACTATCACCCTATTTGCTTTCAAGAACTGGTAACCAATCAGCCATAGTCCCTGAAGGCACTATATGTAACACACTCAGGGTGAGTGTCATTCCAAGAAGTACAGGGGTCAACAGTACATTACCTAAGGTCTTAGGTCCTGCTTGCCCTAAACCCTTCAGACAAATGGTGTTGGGTACCATCTGCTGCTGGTAATCCTGTACTACTCTCGATGACAGGAGGTTGACCTCAGCTCCGGAGTCAATGAGAGCATCCAATGCTCCCGATGGAAAATCAGACATGGTCACTGGGACAACCATGAATGGTACAGGAGCCAACTGCGCCAGGTTAACCCTACAAAGGGTTTTTAATACCGCATCAGTTCCTGCTTCCTCCCTGTAGGAGTTAGATGGAGAAGCTATGGGCAGTGTCGAGGACAGGTTATCACTGGCCAATCCTGAAAGAGTCATTAGAGGTGTGGTAACCTTGGAAATCTAGATTTCCGAGGCTGCCACCGGAATACTAGGAGCACGCACCCTAGCACTCACACCCTCCTTCGAAGTAGCCCCATCATCTACAGCGAGGGCCTGGTGTTTAAAGCCCTATGATACTCCTCAGTTCTTGACTTCCTGGGCTTTGCTCTCTTTCTCTTCCTCTTCTTCTTCTCCACAGTCTTAGAAGGAGCACTGGACTCGCTCCCACTTCGGCTCTCCCGGGTACTGGTTGATCCAGAATAGGAGGATAGGGTCGGAGTAGCCCACCCCGGTACTGCTCTCCACCTTGAAGGAGTCTGGACAGATATCGTCTCCCTCCCAGGGCTGCCGGCATTAGCTGTCTTCTGGATAGGTGCGACATGATGATTTGCCGAGCCACAGCGTAGGCAATGGTTGAGGCATCTGCGACACTCGTCCATAAGGTGCCCTGATTTCTGGCACCATGTGCAGTACCTTCTCTGGAATTGAGGACACCTATCAGGGGTGCTCGATGGTGGCAGGTGCACTTCCACAGGTGCAGGTTTGGGGAGAGATCGAGGAAGAGTGCGTGAATACGTTCTGTCAGGTCCAGGTGAATGGCTGGGGACAGCCATGGCAACCTTGTCGGCATACGAGCCGTGCCATGCCATTAGTCGTGTGGACTGATGGCCAAATCTTCTGCCTTCTGGCTTCGCTGACAGGATGCCTCGTTGAGAACATCCAACAGGTGTAGAACATCCTGCCAAGTGGCCTGACGGCCAGCGGAGACATTAATGGTGGCCAGAGACTGCTCCAACCAACTCGCAGCTCTGCTCGGAACAGTTCTAAGGAGCTTCCGCCTAAGCTTCCTCCGGTCCAAACTACAGCGAGGATAGGACAACCTGTACAGGGAGGCCAACTGGACGGCGTAAATCTTCAGCAGTTCGCCTTCGCCGCAGGTGGCATTGCTGATCCTGGCCTTCCTGCCCGCATCACGCCTCTCTCGGCACCAGTCGAGGGGGACATTCCTTCATGTCAGGGTATGAGATCTCGGGACCCCCATGGCCAAGAACGCCTCCTGGATTTCTCCCTTTAGAAATCTTCTGAGCTCAACGATCCAACGGCCAGAGTTTTCTGCGGTATATTTACTCTCAAAGTAGGCCTCAAAATCCCTCAGGAATCAGGCAAAACTCTGGCCAGTCTCTAGCTGGAAGATTCCAGGCTTGGGGTTCTTCCTGGAGTCGAGGACCTTGACTAAATTAGACAGACTGCGTTCTATCTAAAGGGACTGGACGTGGTCGATGAAGACTGTGTCGTCTGAGCTGACACTGAGACAGGGGCTGGAAGAGTCACCAGAAGTCTCGCTACCAGAATCTTTGCTGGTGTGCTCCTAGGACATAGTAAGAGTTTCAGGTAATGCTGGTTTGGCCTTATCCTTGGCCTGGTGTCTCCGCTTTGGAATGGCCCTGTCTGGGCAAGAACTGCCACAGCTATAGCTGCAGGAGCCTTTTCTGGTCTACTGGCTTCGGCCGGGTTGTCCAGGAACTGCTCCCCTATTCTACTGGCTACAGTCTCTGGCGGACTAACAGTGTTAGTTGCCGGAACAGGCAAGGAAGCAAGCGGTCCACTCAGAGCAGGAGACTCCCAGAAGCCTGGTACAGGGGGGAGTAACGGTGAGAACCCTGGAGAGCGCTGGAGACCTCCAATCACTGGCTCTGCTCCAGTTACTGGGATTGCCAGGCCATTGATATTTGGCCAAGCTGGGGACGTAGAAGGAGCACTGGTGGTCACTGTGGTTGTGACCCCAGTGGCAACGTGGCATGTTGGTGACAGATCAACGCTCTTCAGGCCAGTCACTTGAAGTGACAGGGACTTGACCTGAGTTGCCAGGTCACTGATAATCTTGACAAGACTCTCCTTATCCCGGCTCAGGCTCTTCTTAACCTTTCGGCGTTTACTCGATGATGATGCCATGTCTAAAGGTTTTGTGTTCTCCAGGTCTGGGCACCAAAAATCATGTAATGATCTGCGGACTGTGGTCAGAGGTAGCACCCAAACTGCCTAGTGTCCGAATGCCGACCACACCCCCAACGTTCACTACACAAAAAGGTAAAACGGTGGAAAACCAAAAATCTGAATAACAGGTTAAGAGAACGGAGCACTGGGCACCAGCCTTTGATTTATACTGAGCAAGGGAACACAGCTAAAATATGTAATTACATTATATTTTTTCACAGATGTATTTTTAGGTTCAGTAAAGAAAATAAAAATAATGATATTAAGAAAAAAACAGTGCCTGAGAAGGGGACGAAATGGTGAAAGGAACTGGAATGAAATTCTGTCTTCAGAAAACAAGAAAAATATTTATTTGTAAATGAAAAAAAATGTATATCATTCCAGAAAAGTTCTTAACACTATGCTACAAACATCTACATGTTTTAGTACATCATAAACACAACCATGTGTATTGCCTGTGTGGTCCAACTATCTTAACAAACAACACTACTCCTACACTAAGCTTCCCGACGCAAAATGTTTCAGTGGCCAACTCCGGCAGTTACAATCATTGTCAGTCACTCACAACACACACACACACACACATACACACACACAAATATGACTATGAGCCGTCTTTCAGGAAAAGCCCTATCTGACTTGTGATGCAAATTTTCTAGTTGTTAACATCAAGACAGAGCATTTCTGTTTCATGTAGATATTATCCAGAGAAAGTTCCTGGCTTATAACAGGAAAAACTTCAAGCTTACAGGAGAACCCCGTACGACTGTGGTTTATAATCTGTATGAACAGTCAACCAGGTTTGGGCATTAACAACACTTAAAAGTTTGGCTGTCACTGAAAACTTTTCTATGCCACTTTATGCTCACTTGGTTCTGGGGGCAAGTATTTGATAAACTGTCCATAGACACTCTTTGTCAATATATTACCACCTAGGTGCGTGATAAGAATAATCTAGTTTCATTTGCTCCTAATTTGAATCTATTTACTGTGTAGTAGGGCATGCTTAAATCACTCATCAGTGTACGGAAAGAAGTTATAACAACAAAACTCTTCTTTTGGCAACTTCATCTTTCCAATATACTTATTCTTCTAACTTAAACTTATCTCCCTACTGGGTGTAGGGGCTCGCTGTCAGTACCTGTTAAAAGGAATAATAATGGATTAAGGCACTTCTTTGGGGGGTACTTGAGGGCTATAAAAAATGTAATAGTGTGTCTCATAACATCCAAACCAAAATGTTTTCATACACACAAACCATCATATACTGCAATGTTGATGATATATATATAGCAATTGTCAACATACAATCTGATAACCAAAAGTTCAGTGCCATCAACAAAACGAAATTCACATAATGTGGCACGAATACTATTCATAACAAATGTAGTTTTGCCTCTAATACTACTTTCTTGGTTGGCTGGTAATTCAAAACTTTGGTATTCCGGCAGTTTAAAGCCTAACACATTAACCCCAACCTCTTCCAAAGTAACTACATCATAATTATGAGACAAAACACAGGCATGAATATCAGTCGCCCTTTTATGAAGACTATTTATATTACAAGATAACAACTTAAGATTAGATACCTGCATTTTTTTTTTACTTGTTCTCTAAACCTTTTGGCAAATGCAATGACATCACTTCCCAGCTTATCATTTGGAGCTTGCCTATAAGTCGATACAGTATCTAATATATTTTTCCTCTCCTGTATATGACCACTATAAATAACAACCTCAAGATTACTGGGTGATTCAGTTTTCTTGAGAAGTCGATTCATGGGCGTGCACCTCAACTTCACTTCGACCAAGAGATCAATCCTTCGCTGGCTTTACCTTAAAATCCAATTTATCTTTGGGAGAGACGTCTGAAATGTTGCAAACTTTGTTAACCTGGCTCTGCAGTGTCAGAATCAAATTTTTTAGTTGTTCTACTTAAATACGATTAGCAGCTATTGCGTCACTATTTTGCCTTTCCAAATCAGATTAATTTCTAGTCCTATGCTCCCAAACATTGACCACACGACCACCTTGTCATTCAAAATCTGGTGAGAGATAAATTTTGCAAGGCTTCCGGCAGGGTTCTTCACCAAGTCATCTTGTCTGGCTACGCTAACAACAGGCCTTTTCTTGCACAAATGAGAATTTGCATTATGCTCCCTTCCGCAGTTGCAACATTTGGGGGTGATTTTAATGCTTTCCTTAATCTTTTGGACACATTATCGAGAGTCATTGAACTTGCTACAGTACCTACATCGACTATCATGCTGGCATTTGTATGCCCTGCGTTCCCACCTACTGCATTTAAAACAACGTGGCTCTTGTTCTTCAAATACAGCTACCCTTTTTTACCCAATATATTGGGGTTTAAGGAAAACCTCCCCCCCCCAGACTTGATTTCACGGCGTGAAGCCTTTACTATACTTTTAATTTCTATAAGGAGGTCAGCATCCAAACACAAAGGGATGCCAAAAATAATAACCTTGTTATTTTTTTCTTCTTCACTAGGCTTTTCTAAGATGACGTTTTCAAAACCATCTGTCGTTAAAAATTCCACTGCTTTTTCATTTTTCACTATAACAAATTCTCTATACTTTAATTTTTTCATTAATACATCAAAATCTGGATGTGCTTTTATAGTCCATTCGCAAATCATTTGGAAAATACAGCCGTTTCCTTGGTATGGTACCTCCTTCAAGAACCTCCTCATGATCGTTGTCACAAACAAGAGAAACACTCAAAATCATCTTGATTTGGGGAGAATCTCTTCCGCTTGCTACCAGTTTCCTCATTAATCTGATCGACCACTGACGAATGAGACTCTGTGCTTTGCTGACTATCCTTGTTTTTCAGTTTTTTTCCATCTCCTCTTCTCCGGTTTTTCAACTGGATAGAAAGTTTCACCTGAATCACTGCTTGTCACTACTAAATCCATCTGAACGAGACTTTCAACCATCGATACCTCACTATCCAATCAAAAGTCCAATGAACTAGATGAAACTTCAAAACGAAACAATCCAACAGTAGTATCCAAATGGCAGGTTAACGCCGCTCCTTACGACTCCCGGATCACGTTTCCTTATTTGAACTTGTAAAACACCATCCTAACAACCACAACAGCCCTCTTTGATTCCTGTAAACTTCTTTTGCATCAACAGATTTAATATGTAAAGACCTACCACCACTCATCATATTTCTAAAGTTGATGGCTTTTTTAGATAAATCCGTAGTCCTATGTAGCCATACACAAAGATATCAGGCATGTATATATTGCTTGCATGACAAAGTAGAGGAACACTTCAGTCTTGATTGATTGCTAAGAAGGTAATTATATAAAATGCATGTCATATCATCGCTGACCAAAATATAATACTGGTACTGCTGTAAAAGCTGTAGCTAAAAAATCTCTGATGATGTTACAGCCAATAGGAAGAGTAAGAAGGGATTCATTCATATGGAAAGAGAAAAACTACACTTGAATTCTCATACAGCATATCTCAAGAAATTATCATTATTTAACTTTTCACCAGAAAACTCTAAATCATTCAATTAATCTCAAACTTTGGACAAGTTATAGCAGCAGAATGGCCATTTAAACTATGCTAGTCATGATAACATTTATTTTTTCTCAGGAACATTTCAATAAATTCTTATCACCTCATCCTGGTCTCGTTTTAGGTCTATATATAGTTAACACCATATGCAGTTTTCTTATTCAATTTCTTATATATGTTTCATAACTAATACTTGCGCCAAACACATACTATTCCCTGGCTAAACCGACACTGTTTTATCGCTTACGTTTTAAAGTAAAATCATATTAAGCACCATGAAGCTCTCCCCTCTACCTTTATTTCGTAATGGGATATTTACGGTACTAGGACGGTATGCCGAATGCACTTTTGCCGACAGACAAGATACCGAACCCAAGATGCCGAAAAGACACAAAGCCGAAAGGACATGAAACCGAACGGTCGTAAAACCGAACATTCGTGGAACCGAACGGTCATAAATCCGAATGATTAGAAAATAAAGAAAAAGATAGTGAATATTGAATACTTCATTCTGACTCTTCGATCACTTGAATTAGTACTAAATACTGATTCTATATTTATCACTTAAAGCTAGCAAAGGTCAAAAGCATTAACAACTCAAAAAATACTTTTTCTTTATTTAAAAAAATAAATTGTATAAATATATAAAATTTAATGCAAAAAAACTTATGTAAAATTATGTACAAAAATTATGCAAAAAATGTAAATAAAATCATTGCAAGTTGTGAGGTAAAAGATAAAAAAGATTAAAGCTTACAAGTTATGAGCTATAGCTCGTAAAAACTCTAAGCCTTCTTCTTTATCATAAGAATTGCAAATGGCTTTTATGAGATCATTAATGATGTTGTATTTTGTGTTAGGCTTTGAAATATCAATTCCTATCAATGCTTGTTCTATTGAAATTTCATTGGCTGCCTGCTCATTTCGAATAACTTTTAGTGGCTTTGAAACTGTTGGATGGGTTACATTGAGTCTTCTTTCAAATGCTCGATGCCATCCTTCCAGGGAATTATTGGTCCTCGGTAAATTATCTTGAACTCTATTGTACACAGACCATACATCCACATAAAAAATTGGTCTCCTTTGACGTCCTCTCTGCGTTATTCCTAACCAGGTACTTTCATAATACACTAAAAAATCATTTAACAAGTCTTCAGTTTCAGCAGTTATCGAACTAGTTAACTGGTCAAACATCTCATGCACATCTGTAGGTGGAACAAAGGCAAGAGCTGATAACTGCTTACTGAAATGAGCATTGTTGGGTTCGAGATACCATTGCTGTAATCCACAAAACTGAATGTTTCGCCATAAACAATGTCCAAAGTGAAAGAAACATCCGCTTATCGATGTATTTGGGAAGTTTTTTTTTTCAATGCTGTTTAGTGTTGCTCGCTCTAAGTCTACTATTATTGAATCGGGCTCGGGAATGCCTTGTTGTTAAAAAATGTAAAGATTTCGTCATATGTTTTCTCATCTTTTTTACTTGTTATGCAATGCACTAATGGCAGGGTTTTGGTCTCCGAAATAATTGCATGTATTGTATAGACCTGTTTCCTGAGAGGAGCAGAGTCAAAGGTGCCATCGGCAAACCATGTCTGTTTTCTCGATAATAATTTTAAATTCTTCTCTATCGAAAAAAATGGTAACAGTTTGAGTTTCATAAAGACGATATTTTTCTCCACGCGTTGTTGTGTTAAAATCTTCACTATCGTTAACAGTTCTTACACGTCTTACCATTCGTCCAAGAGTTTATCTTTTTGGAAGGGAGCCACAAATGCTTAGAGGCAATTTATCAATGGTTTTATTTATTACACTGCTTGTAACCTCTTCTGTCTCTTTGGCTCTTGTTTTCATATAATCCAAAGCTTTTAGAACACTTGTGTGAGCACTATCTGGCGTATGTGAATGATCTGAAGAACTTTGTGGCCGAATAGCATTCGTTGTGATTATTCTTCCTTTACATACTTTTCATTTCTCGCATCTCCAGTATGTGGTATCATTAACTTTTTTATTAACAATGTAAGTATATCCATTATAAAGGAGCTTCGGTCCACCACGTCCTGTTTTAATGAACTCCATTGTCAAACTGTATGGGTGACTTGGTTTTATTTATATTTTCAAAATTTCTTTCTGTCATTGATTTTTAACTATTCGGCTTTATGACCGTTCGGTTCCACGACTGTTCGGTTTTACGACCGTTTGGTTTAATGTCCTTTCGGCTTTGTGTCTTTTCGGCATCTTAGGTTCGGCATCTTGTCTATCGGCAATAGTGAATTCGGCATCCCGTCCGCACACGATATTTACATCTACAGATAATTTCCCTCAACTAGACATACCATGTAAATGATCTAGGCTTATTCCATCAGACATCTATCATCAGATCATGTATATGTCTTGTAATCCTACATACGCAATGTACCACAACTTTTCTCAAACTCTACATTGTCCTTTTGTACCTTGATACAAGAGATGAATCATCGGTGATTCGCAGTCGATGGACCAATGAAAACTTTTTTGATTGATGTTTTGATAGGCTATTAAACAGCTGTGTTGGTTTATTCATTACTTATTTAAAATGGAATTTATTGGTGTTCTTAATCTAGTAGAGTCAAATGGCAGTCAAACATAAAAAATAGTATATATATATATATATATATATATATATATATATATATATATATATATATATATATATATATATATATATGCATAGAAATATATATATATATATATATATATATATATATATATATATATATATATATATGTAATAGTTAGTTATTACATGTTTAAAACACATGACGTACTATGTCATTGTAGAAGAAGAAGCTAGCGTGAGATTTGCTGTGGTCAGA
The DNA here is from genome assembly GCF_036898095.1 of Palaemon carinicauda. NCBI lineage: Eukaryota > Metazoa > Arthropoda > Malacostraca > Decapoda > Palaemonidae > Palaemon > Palaemon carinicauda. The sequence goes on from NC_090752.1 coordinate 25,604,603, forward strand.
CAAAATCATAACAGGATGCATTTTGCATCTCTCAGCAATGTAACATTTTTTTGAAGCATAAACACAAATGCATACCGTGTGAAAGATTGTGTCGCCACCGAATGCAGGTGTCTTCCTAGACTAATGTAAAGTTTACATGTTGTATTTAAATGCTGAGACAACTAAATATACGATATCTGTGATATCGATATTTTAGGCAGTTCTTATCTATACTTCACCTGAATTGGTCATCCGACCAAACCAGCTATACTCCTGTGATGGAGATGTTAACACTGTTGTTTTTAGAGAATAAACCATTTTAAAGTTAACATGCTTGACTTTATTTCAAGACTCAACATCTCAAACAACACATACTCAATGTGTGTTAATAACAGTAGCATACTAATAAATGGTGGCAGCGATAAAACTCTAAGAATCAGAGAAAGATCTTCAAGAAATCAACAATAAGACTCTAAGAATTAGAGGAAGATCTTCAAGAAATCAACAATAAAGCTGTAAAAACCAGAGAAAGATCTTCAAGAAATCAACAGTAATGAATCTACAATTTTGACTAAGTAAAATAGTCTAAACATTTAATGAATGTTATACATACAAACTGATGAACTGGATCTTCAATCAACATCCTAGGAAACCCAAGGCCTGATGTTCAATGCTTACAAAACATATCCAGGAAGCACTACATTCAACGGGAATTGGACCGAAACATTGACCCAAACATCAAGAGAAAGAGAGGGAATCGGACCGACACATTCACCCAAACATCAAGAGAGAGAGAGGATATGACAACATCACACAGAACCATATAAAGCTAAGTACAATTTTCTTATTCATTTCAGTTTGGGCAGTGAAGTGTAGTTATCACGAGTTGTTAGTCGATTATTACCGGGGTGAGTGGTTTGCTAATCTTTTATTTTCCTTTCATTAAAGGAAACTGTGTTCAACTCCAAATTCTCATCTAGAATTTTTTCCTCTCTTTGTGCTAATTCCGTTTTCTTTCAGAAATTCTCGGGAAATATCTCTTGTTCCGTTTTCTTTCAGAAATTCTCGGGAAATATCTTTGTGGTCTGTTTTCTTTCAGAAATTCTTGGGAAATGTCTTGGGATTAGTAGCATTGTTTTGGGGAATTTTGTTATAATCTTTATCATTCAGTGCTTATGCATTTACGCAGTAGACGTCTGTATTCATATAGATATTTTGATAGAATTGTAAGGGGTCAAAGAGATAGAAAAAGATATACAGTGGTCATGACGCCCCCTGTGAGCCCCATCCCTGGACCTAGTGGCGTAGGACAGATTAATCCTCTCCCGATTGTGACGCTTGTAAATGCCAGGTCTGCAATCCTTCCTTTTCAGGGTCGGGTTAATGGGTTCTTGCCTCAAAATGTGGAGTCATGGATTTCATCAATCGATGCCCATTTAAATGCCAAACAAATCGTAGACCCTTTTGTACAATTACAAGAAGCTAAAAGTTTTATAGATTTTTCCAAGGGGGATGCGAGTGCGTATTTAAGAGGTGTTTCATTTCAAGAAGCAGTTACCTAGGATGATTTCAAAGTTAGGTTACGCGCGGTCTATGGGGGTGAAGAAGCCTTGGATGTAGTATTAACGTTAAGGAATACACTTAATCAAGCCATTATGAATCGGCTTAATGTTATTGAGAGAGCAGCTCTCATAGCTGATAGGCTTAATGAATATCAAGATATTTTAGGTAATTCCACTTGGGTTACTAGAGATAACATCTCCGTGAAAGATTTTTTACGATTAATGTATTTAACTTGCATGACACTTATGTTGCCTGAAGCTTTAGTGCGGTGTTTTGATAAAAAGTTAACACCTGCAAGTACAGAATTAGATGTATATAAACAGATAAAAAAACACATGTCTAAGTGTCCTGATCTTGATCACCTGTTAACTCAAGTTTTTGCAAAGAATGAAACAAAGCCACAACAAGTAAATGTAGTTAATAATAGTCAAGTTGCGGGAATGATGTGTTATAATTGCAAACGTCAAGGTCACTTGATCGGGGACTGCAGAACGAAATTCTGTTCGATACATAATAGTTCGACTCATTCATATAGTCAGTGCTACTCGCGCAAGACACAACAGAATCCTAGAAATACACAGTCAATTCCACAGTCTGTTCCATATGGAAATAAAAAGAAAAATCCTCATTTTAACAATAAGAAGAAACAGCCAAACGTCAATGTAGTTCAGAATCCGAAACAAACAAACACTTCTTCGAATAACGCTGAGCCTGGGTCGTCAAACCAGACCTCGCAAGTTCAGACTAATTTTCAGAATGTGCAGAGCAAAGCAAATGCCACATAATTAACTCCAGTGGGGATGCGAGTGATGTTGGGTCAAGGTCATTCATGTCAACATCAATAGTATTGAATAATCAATTTAATGTTTTATCAGATCATTGTGAGGCAATAGATTTTCCTATGAAACACACGGCCAAATTAAGTAAAACAGTGCATGCTCCCGTAGATTTGCAACGAATTCATACAATAATAAGCCAAAATGAGTTACGACCAACATTATATGCTGTAAATTTAGAACACAAATTCTTTACGTTATTTTTTGACTCTGGTAGTCCACGTAATATCATGGATTTGAGGACACATCATTTGTTGTTTTCGAACTTTCCGATAGAGTAAATCCGGAGTGAGACTCTCGGGTATAGGAAATAATGAATTAAATGTCATAGGCATAACTCATGTTCAATTCAAAGTCGGTAAACGCACGTTTGCCGATACATTTGTTGTTGTACAAAACATTGATATGTATCCAGCTGTAATTATAGGATACCCATCTATGGGAAATCAAAACATTATCATAGCCCCTGCCAAGCACGGCGTGTATATCAAAGGAAAATTCTATGTCTCCTAATACCTTAAAATCAGTTTTGGATAAAAAGGAGACGACAAATGTAACCATAACGTACGTTGAAGAACCAATAACTTGTCTCACTAATAAAGAAATAATATACGCGACCCAGCAGAATTCTCGTTCACCCGTAATATCATCTTGCACGCAATCTATCGAGCCAAACGTACCTTCGAATTTAATAGTGCAAATAAAGAAAACATTACCGGGATCTGAAATATTAATCCTTTCCGACACTTTGAAAACTAACGGATTGTCTGTCACACAAGCTATTTATACAATAGGCTCACATCAACAATGTAATATTGAAGTCTGTAATCATTTAAATAACACTTTAGTAATTCACAAAAATCAACATATCTTGGATGTAGAAGTTTATAAACATCATATTCTTCCCGTTGCTGAAATCAATCACGCTCAATCAGTTGCGGATGAATCCCTTTTGCAATCTATTAAAAATAAAATCAATAAGGACATTCAAGACGAAGAAATTCAGCAGAAAATATTTGGACTTTTAACTAAATATCATGATGTTTTTTCCACTACGGATGGATCCTTAGGAAAAACAGATGTGATCGAGCATCAAATAAGGTTAAAGGACAAGCAGAAAATTATCTATATATCCTCGTACAGACTCCCTATGAAATTCCAGAATGAAATAAATGATGAAGTAGGTAAAATGCTAGAAGAAGGAGTCATTGGGAAATCAAACAGCCCTTATAATTTGCCATTAATAGTTGTACCAAAAAAAGATCAAACAATGCGTATCTGTGTAGACTTCCGTCGTCTAAACTGACGATATTTTGTCTTTGTTAGGTCAGAATAAATATTTTACCAGTTTGGACTTACTTAAAGGCTTTCACCAGATATGATTAAAAGAAGATAGTATCCCATACACAGCCTTCAGCACAGCCAGGGGACATTATGAATTTTTACGGATGCCTTTTGGTTTACGTTGTGCTCCCATAACATTTACAAGAATGATTAATATAGTGTTTGGAGACATGTTAGGGGATATATTGCATGCCTATATGGACGATCTTGTAATCTTTTCCAACACCTTAGAAGAACATCTACGTAAGTTAGAACTAGTACTACAGAGATTAAGACAACATGAATTAAGGATAAAGATTAGTAAGTGTGAATTTTTCAAAACAGAATTAATATATTTGGGTTTCATGGTGTCAAGCCAAGGTCTTAAAGTAGTCCATGATAAGGTGTCGGCTATCCGTAATTTTCCCATACCTACTAATGTCAAGGGAATACAGCAATTTCTGGGTTGTAGTGGATATTACAGGCGTTTTTTACGCAACTATTCAATAATAGCCGCTTCTTTAACTGATCTTACGAAGAAGGGCGTAGATTTCATATGGTCTTAGCATCATCAACAGGCGTTTAATACCTTGAAAGATAAACTGTGTAGTTCTCCTATCTTAAAATTTCCTGACTTCGGTAAGGAATTCTTCATTGCAACAGACGCCTCAGACTTAGGAGTAGGAGGGGTATTGCTTCAGCAATATGATAAACAATTTTTCGCGATAGCTTTTTATTCTCGAAAACTGAGAACTTCCGAAAGTAAGTATGCAGTAATAGACAAGGAAGGGCTAGCTATTGTTAATTCACTAGTGCATTTTAAGTTCATAATATACGGTTATCCCGTTAATGCTCTTACTGACCATAAACCACTAACCGAGTTCTTTAAAGGCTTCAACCACAGCCCCAAACGAACTCGGTGGCATTTGATCATTCAAGACTTTGGCGCGAGAATCGGGTATTTACCTGGGAAAGCAAATATCATTGCGGATGCATTATCACACAACCCCGTGTCATCTTGTACGGAGCCTTTAGCTGAATTAATAGATATATCAACATCCATGCCTATTGTTAAAAAGATATCTGAACAAGAAGATTTAGGCTGGAGCGCTGCATTATTACAGAATGAGCAAAGAAAAGATCAGAAAATAGAAACAATTATAAATGCTTTGAAAGGCAATCATAAGGAAAAGGGATATATAAAGTATAAGCAGCAGAATTATATAATCAAAGATAATATTCTGTGTAGGACCTTGACAAGGAAAACCCGCAATACACCACATGTAACTAACGACCAGGTAGTAGTACCAATCTCACTTATTTCCACTGTCCTGAATTGGTTGCATACATGGACACCCGGGGTTCTCATTAATGTCACAAAAAGCCAAATCATTGTTTTATTGGCATACAATGCTTACAGACATAAAAAGACACATAGCTAATTGTCGCACATGTCAGGAAAACAAAGGGCATACGAAAACACCTGTCAGCCTAGGGGCTTATCCTGTGCCCAATCAACCCTTTGAAAGAATACATTTAGATTGGTTAACAGAATTTTACGAGTCAGACAGAGGAAATAAGCACCTCTTAGTAATTGTAGATGCTTTAACTCGATATACAGAACTAATAGCGCTTAAAACTAAAACTGCGATTGAATGCGCTAGGAAGTTTTACGAGTGTTACATTTGTGAACATGGAATTCCACACATGATAATCTCAGACTCGGGTGGAGAATTTAATAATCACTTTCTTACCTCATTGTGTGAATTCCTTAGCATAAAGAAAATAAATACCATGATATATAACCCAGAGTCGAATGGGCTAGTGGAAAGAGCAAATAGGAAGGTTTTAAATATATTAAGAGTAACACTAGGGGGATCAGACCCCAACTGGGATATTGCAATACCTGTGGTACTGAGTACTCTGAATCATTCATATCATATATCAAATAAAATGAAGCATTGTATGGTACCCCAGTTAGAACGCCTTTCCATGTATTAACGCCTACAACTAATCTATCAAATCCTTTAAAAGAATGTATAAATGCAGGCAAAAGTCGATATGATATCCTTCAAGAGAATTTAGAAGAATCACAAATCATAATGAAAAGGAATCATGATAAAATAGCGAAGCCAACTAAAACATATACCGTGGGTGATAATGTATATATACAGGTAAATGTACGTAAAGGACTCAATTATAAACTAACACCAAAGTTTGAAGGCCCATTTAACATTTTGGAAACATTAACAGCCAATAGGTTTAGAGTTCAAAACGTATCCCAACCCACGGATAAGAGAATAGTACCATTGGCTCACATAAGAAATTAAAAAAAAAAAGGGAGGGAAAGAAGTGAGGGAAAGATTCTTATTTGTATGATTAAAAGTTTTCTTCTTAATACAGGTGTAATTACATATATTTTTCTCGTTACAGGTTTCCAAGATGAAATTTTTTGTTGTTGGGAGTGATATTGTTCGCTCAAACATTTTTCTCGTGTGGGACGAGCTCTAAAACTAAAAGTATAGATTTTAAATATGGCACTATAGTTGAAAGACAAGAAGACGTTTTTATTACATCAAGCAACGTAGTTGTAGAAGTGCATATGCAAGCAATTTTTCTTCCAGAGAATGATGTCACTAGCTTAAAAAGCGCCATTTCAAGGTTTGCTGTCTCATTAGATGAGTTGCATAGAAGACATTTTCATTTGACTACAGAGAGTTCGCTTGGATCGACACTAAAAGTTGCAGAGATGCTATCTGATGACTTGCAAAATAAGACTTACGAGACAGAATCTTTGGCTCGTGACCTTTTGATGTGGACTGTAGGGCACGAACATAAAGAAAGACGAAACCCGTTTATTTTTGCTGCATTAAACATCTTTGGATCAATTGCAAGTTTAGGTTTAGGAATTTCCAATCGTCTTAAGATTAGTAATCAAAATAAGAAAATTGAGTTCTTGACTCATGAAGATAAATTGATTATGTCAGAACTAAGGAATCAGTTAGCTTCAATCAATCAAGATATGGATTTAGTAAATGAACATTTAAGTAATATCAGTCAGATTATGGAAGTACAGGATTTGTTGGCAATGTTAACATATTACGATTCAAAAATAGATCACATACATAACAGAATTGCACATTTCATTGAGAAATCCAAAGATTATGTAGAAGCTATCACGTTAGCAACTAAAGGTGTACTGTCGCCCCATTTGTTGCCTATAAAATACTTAAAGTTAGTTCTGGAGAACGGACGGGAGAAACTAGACTATGTTCCTTTGTTAGACAAACGTAGGTTAGAATTTTATTACAGCCTAATTACAGTAAGCGTTGAAAATAACAAGATTATGATTACAATTCCCTTTGATTCTTCTGATGCCTGGCAATCTTACAGGATATCACCATTTCCGACTTTCATGACGAATCACTCAAATCCAGTAATATCCAGTTTGACAGGACACGTATTGATTTCCCCAGACAAGGAAACATATACGGTCATTAAAGACTTAAATCAATTAACTCACTGTTCAGACGCAATGGATAGAAAAATATGTACGACTGACTCATTTGAATTCCATAAAAAATCAATGGATTCATGCGAGTTAGGTATAGTGCTAGACGGTGCTCTCTCCCATACAAGTGAAAATTGTCTGGATAAGCTTTATCCCTTTGACAATAATGAGTTCAATTGCAGACTGAACAACGGCTCGTGGATACGATACGACAAGGACGGCTTCAATTATTCATGCCCAGACAGATCCACGTCCTATGCCAAAATCTTCGTTGCAGCAGATGGTTGTATCGGGACTTCCCCTAATTCCATGGTGACCGGGATCAAGACCATCATCAGAGAACGAGCCTACTTCACGAACTTCACGTGGACGACTACAATGCCATCACTACCTCTCCCATACAACAAACAGGTAGCCAAGCGGTTGGTGAAATTGACCGAGATGGACCACCTGTCACCGACTTATAAGGAATTTCTTCACCCTATACTACTAGCAGGAACAGTTGTGACGGTGATGATATTTATCGCCGTGAACATCCTTGTTTGGCGTAGGTTAAGGAACCGTTTACAGCTAAAACAGAACGTTTTGCCATGTCCAGACAAAACTCCTTATTTAATTCAGTTTAAAGCCGTTTGAAAGTGGCCACTTCATTCGCTAAAAGGAGTAAAATTGTCTGGGAATAGCGTGTGTACGAAAAGCAGTTAGTACGCTAGTAATATGTAATTGAAGAAACTATAGAACATTTGCATTGTTAAAAATACATTTAAAAAACATTTAAAAAATAAATCATTTTTTTCTCTCGGCATCTAATAAAATATATAAGCCGGAATGTTAAAAAAAAAGAGGAAAAAAAAATAAAAATAACAGAATCTATGGGCATCTGATAAAATATATAAGCCCTATATATATATATATATATATATATATATATATATATATATATATATATATATATATATATATATATATATATATATATATATATATATATATATAAATATATATATATATATATATGTACGAAACCGTGGTACGTGTACATACCAGGAATTCGTGTTTGTGCACTAAAATTGAATCTTTACCAAGGTAACAAAAATTTTTATTAATTACCGTATTGTGTTAATCTATGTTTCTGAAAAAGGTAACAATTATTCTTTAACAAGTTACCGAATCATATGTATATCAGTATTTTTTTTTTGGTACCATATAATCATTTGCTAGCAATGTACCATATATGTGATATGCATTTATCATGCATTTTTTTTCTTTGCTTTGGTAATATCTTTTCATATATATTATTGTTATTATTTTTTTTATGTGCCTATTTGGACATTCGTCCTCATTTGCTTATGGCTAAAGTTAAACAAAGAATAATACATATATCCAGTCACACTCCTAGTAAACATATTTTGGCGTGTTGTTAAATTATTAGAAAAAAAAATTGAGATAGCTGGCCGAGCTAATGTAATAGTTAGTTATTACATGTTTAAAACACATGACGTAATATGTCATTGTGGAAGAAGAAGCTAGCGTGAGATTTGCTGTGGTCAGACAAAATCATAACAGGAGGCATTTTGCATCTCTCAGCAATGTAACATTTTTTTTGAAGCATAAACACAAATGCATACCGTGTGAAAGATTGTGTCCCCACCGGATGTAGGTGTCTTCCTAGACTAATGTAAAGTTTACATGTTGTGTTTAAATGCTGAGACAACTAAATATACGATATCTGTGATATCGATATTTTAGGTAGTTCTTATCTATACTTCACCTGAATTGGTCATCCGACCAAACCAGTTATACTCCTGTGATGGAGATGTTAACACTGTTGTTTTTAGAGAATAAACCATTTTAAAGTTAATATGCTTGACTTTATTTCAAGACTCAACATCTCAAACAACACATACTCAATGTGTGTTAATAACAGTAGCACACTGATATATATACATATATATATATATATATATATATATATATATATATATATATATATATATATATATATATATATATACATATATATATGTGTATATATATATATATATATATATATATATATATATATATATATATATATATATATATACATACATACATAGAAACTTATATATATATATATATATATATATATATATATATATATATATATATATATATATATATATATATATATATATATTTATATATATATATATATATATATATATATATATATATATATATATATATATATATATATATCAAGTTGAATGATATACATATAATTTTTTATACTTGTGAGGTTTGATGTCACTTCCTTATTCCTCAAAATATCATTTGATTTGGCCTTAGAGTATTAATATGATATCTCAGGAAATAAAACAGAAGATATATCATTCCGTAGAATATCTCAATAAAGCTAATTGAAATATTGATATTATTCTGATTTGATTTCAATGGGAACTACTACTTTTTAGAAAAAATGCCATGGTCGTCAGCAGTGTTTTTGCATTATTGTAAATATGTAGCGTGAATAACATGATAATGAAAAGGATGAAGTAATTGGAAATATTGGTAAGAAGTATGATATCCTCTTGATGTATAAAGTAATACCATGGGCGAGCATAAATACGTTTTCATGGTAATAAAAACAGAAAAACATGTAACAAAATACTGCATAGCACTACCATATAGTAATATATTTAAGGATATCTTGAATAGCATTAAAATCTTTGGTGATAACATGGCAATCCATTACAACCATAAAGAGAGAAGAATTCATAGCAATATTAAAGTTTCTGTTTAACAAATCTAATGTAATTCATGGTACAAATTCTATATTGGTCTGAGCAAGAAGATTTATTGGAAAAGAGAACTTATTATTATTTTTGTCCATGCCTATTGACACAAAAGGCATCGGTTAGATTTCGCCAGTCGTCTCTAGCTTCAGTTTTTATATCAATACTTCTCCTTTCATCATGTACTTCCAGCTTCATTGCCATACTACGACACATGTTCATACAGTACCACCGATCTCTCTAAACTGATACATAGCCTTATTTTATATGTAATCTCAGGCAATTTGATTTCAAAATTTTACTTAACCTAGCCATTGCCTGATTGGCATTTTCAATCTTTCATTAAACTTCAATTCAAAAGACCCTGTATTATAAATCATAGTTCCTTGATATTTAAATGTTTCTACCTCATTAATCGTTTCTCATTCCAATGATTTTTCATCTTCCTTTGCATATTCCATTCTCATCATCTCTGTCTTTTTTCTATTTATCTTAAGCCTAATTTCCTTTCATATTTCATGCATTCTAGTAATGAAACATTGTAAATCCTGTGGTATTCTGATGATAAGGCCAGTGTTATCAACATACTGTATACCAGATAATTTCCTATTACTAATCCACTCTAATCTTCTTCAACCATCTCCAACTGTTCTACATATTGCTATGCTGATGAGCAGACTGTAATGACGTCAGGGAGTTAAATCATGACTAGTGATACGCACTGTGACGTCAGATACGTCATTATTATTATTATTATTATTATTATTATTATTATTATTATTATTATTATTATTATTACAGGATTTAATATGAATCATATTGAGATTAAAATTAGTCGTTTGTCCTACAAAATATCATAATGCTACGAAAAATTGAAACGCATGACCGTGTAACACACAAAGTTCATATTCAAAAAATTTTAAAAGTATCCTTTTCTCCCAGATATCAACCCCTCATCTTTTTATCTACAGTCAATTAATGAAGTCTTTGGGATTATATCCTTTATTTTCAATTTTGTAAGAGATATTTTAGTCTGTTTTCATTTTATATGTAGCCATATCGAATCACACCACTCTTTCTAGCCAATAGCGTCATTCCTTACCTGAGGCATTATTCAAAGCTCACTTACGCCCCCAGCTAGAGATGTACGGATGCTTATATCTCAACCCTATCACCATCCGCATTAATTGTAATTCTAGTCCTTATTCATGATTATGTAAGGTCTATTTTAGTGTATTTTTATTTTGCATTTATGTTCTAATCACAAAAAGAGTATACACTAAGCGTTCTCCGCCTCTAACTTCCACAAGTCCCACACACACAACGTAAGGAAAACGTTTTACCAATATTGAAAGATAGTGATTGCTACGAATTGTTTTTTTTCCATTTTATTCCTTTTTTCTCAACTATCATTTCTACAAAATATTATAATTTTCACATCTTAAATGTTTCATATTACTATTATTTATTATTATTATGAGTATAAGTTAGCCTATTGTCATAATTTCTATTTATTACCATTCTACACAGTAGCCTATTCGTCATGTTCTTACATACTCAGTTTCCAAGCTTGTAAAATACCTCAAACGGAAATGATCCAGTTCATAGTGAGGGACAGTCACATTTAGGAAGAATTTACAGGCAAACAAACAAACTCTATGTCTAAAGCCAGGTTCACACCTACGTACTATTTTGTTGCGACATGTTGCGACGTGGGGTCGTGCCACCTCGTAGGTAAAAACACCACTTTTTGTCAACATCATGACATGAGTGTGTGAGGTCTTGCGACATATAACGAAGTTGTTTTTCGATATACTGCCCATTGCAACGAGGTAGATGTGGTGTTTCCTTGCGAGGTGTCGAGAGGTGAGGCTAGGTGTTTACGAGCTTTTGCGACGTAATGACACAGTGTTGCGAGGTACCTGAGAGGGGCCACTTTGCGAGGTACCTTCAAGTGTCACATAGTATCACAAAAAAGTACCCAAGCTTTCAGGGGTATTTATATACATATAGTGTTCAATGCCTTTGGAAGTCACTATTTTACTGACTACCATAGAGGATGGATGATGAGTACTACACAAGACGGGAGGCAAAAAAACCTAATTGCTAGTATTCTTATTGTAACTTCTGCCTATATCCTCAAGAACTATCCCAAAAAACGATCAGAGGAAGCACTTAAAGTACAAAAAAGAAGAAGAGCGAGAAAAACAACATGGTTCCGGGAATGGCTGACGAGGAGATCCATACATGGAGATTATGACCTGCTGCTACAAGAACTACACCGAGAAGACCCTAGGGAGTACAAGAACTTCGTCCGGATTGAACCTGGATTGTTTGCAGATATGGGTGATCACATTTCTCCAATGCTCACATAGAAACAGACGAGAATGAGAGATCCTCTAACAGTGGGATTGAATTTGGCTGTTACCCTCAGCTTCCTGGCAAGTAGAGATTCCTATATCAGTCTGCAATATAGTTCCAGAGTCTCCAAGAGTGCGATTAGCAGATTTTTGCCTAAGTGTCCAAAGCTATCATTGACACCTATCAACTTAAATTCCTGAAGTGCCTGAAACTCCCGAGGAATGGAAGAGAATCGCTGAAGTATTTACAAATAAATGGAACTATTATAATTGTGTTTGGGCTCTTGATGGAAAGCATGTCCCCATAAAGAAGCCCAGGAAAGGAGGATCACTATACTATAACTTCAAGAAATTCCACAGCCTAATACTCATGGGCGCAGCAGATGCAGAGTACAAGTTCATGTATGTCGACGTACGTGCTGAAGGAGGTGCTGGTGAGGGAGGAACCTGGAGCAAGTGTAACCTTCATCATACCATCGAGCAAAACCAAGTGGGAATTCATGATGACAGCGCTCTTCCGAATGATGACACTCCCATCCCCTTCCACATAATAGCAGATGATTCCTTCATCCTCGAAACATCGCTGATGAAACCATATTCCCACACATCCCAGGGTCACCATGAAAATATCTATAGCTACAGGATGTCTCACGCTCATTGTGCGGTGGAGAAAGCATTCGGCATTCTGCAAATGAGCTTCCGAATCTTCGGCACTACTATACAACAGGAACTTAAAGTAGTGCAGCTGATAACCATCTGTGGATGTATCTTGCACAATCACATACTCGACAACTATCCCCTTGCTCTCAACGACGTCAAAAGCGAAGACACTCAACACAACATTCTGCCTGGAACTGGGAGGGAGGAACCAAATCTCATGGAAAAAATAATTCATCAAAAGGGATGAAACTTCTCAAGACAATGAAAGGCAGTCAGAGATTACCTGGCCTACTACTACTCTTCAGAAGCAGGAGCAGTGCCTTGGCAAGATAGAATTATCTATCCAAGAGGATAACCAACACAGTAGATGCCTCAAATGTATATAAAATGTCCTTTCCTGAATAAAAATGCAGCAAGTACAAATTTGATATCATTGTACATTTCAACTTTGTGATTTTAATTGTATATCTAGAGTTTTGCTGTTCTCTTTTTATTTCAATTTACTGCTTATCACTACTTATCATTGACTTTTTGATTTTATTAATAAATGTTTAGTGTGTTTTCAAGTTTTCCATTTTTCATTTCGAATTAAGATTTTTTTTTTTTTATATGTTCGGTAATGCTATTTATTAAACATTCCATATGTAATAAAACTTTGTGCTTTTCATTTTACATTTCAATATATTGATTTTCATTGTACATTTCAACTTTGTGATTTTTCAAATGCATATCTAGAGTGTTTGGTATTCTTTCTTCATTTTGATTTACTCCTTGTCATCGACTTAGCAAGAAATGTTCTGTTGATAAATTTAGTGTGTTTAAAAGTTTTCAATTTTTTTTATGTGTCATTTCATACTAAGATTTCTTTTTATAGAATATATTTGTTAAGCTATTTCTTTATCCTATCCTTACATAGTTAAACTGTGGTTTTCATTGCACATTTCAAGTGATTTTCATTTTATATTTCTATTTACTGATTTTCATTGGCATTGCAAGATAAGTTTGGTTAATAGATTTCATGTTTTTTAATGCCTCTTTTGCATTTTATCAACAAATTTCAGGTCTTTTCAAGATATAATTTCTTCATCATTCACATAAAATTATCTATTATTTACATAAAAATATATGTGATTAGAAAAGATTGATCGACAGAAAATTCTATTTTATAAAAAATGCACTATTCTTCATTACAGACTCTTTTTTTTTTTTTTTTTTTTTTTTTTTTTTTTAATCGTGGTCGCTCTCTTTCCTCGACACATTCTTTTGGGGTGTCCAGGCTGGGATATGTGACCATCAGCTCTATTACCCCAGACACAACTTTGGGGGTCAAGATGCTCGAGATGCTTGGGAATGGCAGCGAGGGCAACATATCCAAGGCAGCAGAAAATTGGGATACAGGAGTATTTAGCGAAGTAGTGCTGGCAGATGCTGTAGATGGGAAGTTATATGACGGTCTTGCAATACGTGGCATCCAAACTTGCTGCTGTGGTGGGAAGGGTTGCAGATTTTAATGTGGTGGAACTGACTGTTGTTGCAGGATATAAAATGTTGCTTGGTGTTGCTAGTATGGTTATTGCATGAACTGTGGTTGCGGGTACTGTATTGGCTGGTAAAGTTTTTGCTGGAATGTTGCCTTCATTGTAGGAGGGTACTGCTACTGCCTGGACTCCCTCTGGTAGTTGTTGCCATTGTAGAGGTTGTGGTTATGTTGTCCTTATCAGAGTAGTTAGGATTTGCCCGGGATTTTGGATGGAAGAGGTTCCTTCCGGTGGTTCCTCCAGGTCTGCAACCATCTCCAACATCTTCCAGAACAAAACCTTGAAGTTCATGGGGGACACTCTTTACAGTCGTGAACACAGGTATGTTGCGAAGTTCTGGATCTCAGCCTCAGGTCCTTCAACCTCCTTCTGCGTCCGCATATTGACCTTCTGCAGTACCCCCTTGATGATGTTTCCGATCACATCTGCTCATCTGTTGCGGTAGAGTCTACTGTCAGTGATGTCTGGCTCATCCTTTTCAGGCTCCTTCTTCTGATGATTGATGCATCAGAAACCAGATATCTCACTTGAAGTTTCGTCGATATTTATGTCTGAATTGGACCTTTGTAAGGTAGGAGAGAACTTGTCACTCAATATTGAGTTCTCGTGAGATATGTGTACCTCAAGAAACTCCTAGGTGGTTATGACTTCTGCCTCTCGTGGTGTCCTTGCTGAGGCCCCACTGTTGCTCTCCTTCTTCTCTATTTTGCCGAAATCTGTAATTTACTTTTCTAAAAACTTCCTAACTTGCAGGAAAGTACAGTCGGGAAAGGTTGCTGCAAGCTTGGTCCATAGAGTCTCCTTCAGTCTGGGATTGCACCACTGCTTGTCCTGCATGTCGTAGAGCGGTGGATGATTCTTAACAAACTCTGCAATCTCAGAAATTTGGGCATTTATGAAGGGGGTGGTCTGGTATGTCCCTCTTGCTGGGCTGTAGTCCACTAGGTCCTGCTGCAGGTTCTCCTTCTACAACAGGATTTTCATCAGACTCCGTCTCCTGCACCAACGGAGAAGGGGGAATCTCGGGTTCCTTGTGCTGGGGCTGGGGCAGCAGACACTTCACAAAAGGTCGCAATGAGTCATGGATGGAGAGAGGTGGCACGAAATGGCACGAACACGGGTGACATCCTATGAGGTGTGTGAACGATGTTCAAAACCTATCTTGCGAGGTGGCGCGAGGTCATCCACCTCGCACAGCACTGTGATAAAATTTAAACATGTTTTAAAAACCTGGTGACGTCGTTACATTTTACAATTTCCTTGAGAGGTCTGATCACGTGCTGCCACATCCCAACATATTACAACAAAAAAGTGTGTAGGTGTCAAACCTGGCTTAAAAACCTGGTGACGTCGTGACATTTTACAATTTTCTTGCTAGGTCTTGTCGCAAGCTACCTTGAGCTGCGGCAAGGTGTTTTGTAATTGGCACGACCTTTTGTCGCAACACGTTGCAAAAAAAAAGTGCGTAGGTTTCAACCTGGCTTAATGAACTAAATTTATGTTATGTCTCTCTCTCTCTCTCTCTCTCTCTCTCTCTCTCTCTCTCTCTCTCTCTCTCTCTCTCTCTCTCTCTCTCTCTCTCTCTCAGAAATATCTATCTTTGGCATCAGTTTTTTTGTTTATTGTATATATACCTTATAAAATATACATTATAGAGTACATCTTATGACAAGGGAAACAAATGGGTATTTTCATCAGAATTCTGTATAACGTAAAGTACACTATTACTAACAAGTAGTTTTGTATCTTTCGACGGCTATTTATCCTGGAATTATTACGAAATAAAATAGTCATCTAGATAAATATATAATATTTTACACATATAATAGAAGTGCTTTACCGTACCGTGTAATTATAAATTATAAAATACTTTTTGTGTCAAAGTGAACAAATCGAAGTTTTCATTACATTTCTCTGGAACGTAATGCCTTTTATTGCTGAGGAGGATTTTTGTTGCTTTCGAAGGCTACGTATCATGGAACTATTAAGGATTAACATGGAATTATTAAAGAATAGCGTACTTACTCCAACGCGTGGAAAGTTTTTTTTTCGTTTTTTTTACACAGAATAACAGTCCTTCACCATTATTTAGAGAAAACTATATAAAACAGACATCTCTCTCTCTCTCTCTCTCTCTCTCTCTCTCTCCCTCTCTCTCTCTCTCTCTCATCAGTAGACAGGTTTGTTTGTCGTGTGCCTTGGATTTATACATTATTTCAAATCAAAGAAAACATATATTTTTTAACATTTCTTCATCAAGTAAAATATTTTACTCACGAAATTTAGGTAACAGACACAGGCGCAGAAAGAGAATTTACACGAATAAATGCAGCACTAGGGTGGGGTAACTCCTAACGTAAAAAGTCATTGCTCTTTGCGACAAGCAGGTGCCCGAGCTGATGATTAACACAGTGAATACTACTGAATATTGATTTAATTTGGTTTCTACAATAGTTTATAATTATACGTACTGTGTACAGTACATTTTCACACATGTACACTATGCACTGGACACACGTTACAGCACAGTATTGGGCTATTGTAAAATTTTACCAAGTGGTCATCCCCTTACTGTTCTATATAGCAAAAGTTGTTCCTATATATTGAAACTGTATTGTAACCTAATACTCACTGATACTGTATTGTATATTACTGTAATATTTGTACAGTAATATTACTAAATTACAGCTTAACTGTACTTTCTGTAAGTGTTCGATGTTTTCGTTCAGATGACTGGTAGCTTAAGCCACTACGCTTTTTGGAAGCATGACACCACTTCTTATGTTTTGTCTCCTGCGCGGTATGTTACTGTATATCTAAACTTTCTTAAACAGCTTATTTTATAAACTAAAACCTTAAATATCTCGACAATAATTGTTTTTCAAAAAAAAAAAAAAAATAGTGCATTGGATTACTTTTCATCAGCTTATATAGCTCTCTCTCTCTCTCTCTCTCTCTCTCTCTCTCTCTCTCTCTCTCTCTCTCTCTGAATATTCGATCTTGTTACGGAAGCATTTATGCATTCAAAAAAATTAAAATTATTTAGATAGTTAATGTGCTTTAATAAAACATTTATGCACTTTTCTTTTAAATTTCTGATGCATTTTATCAATCTAAGTATTTTGGGTGCCGTGATCAGATTAGCTGATCTGATCAGGGCACCCAAAATACTTAGATTGATAAAATACACCCAAAATATGAAACAAAACTAGATAAATTTTTCACTAAAGCAGAATTTACTATTTAAGTAATTGTAATTTTCTAGAAAGCAATAGTGCTTCTGAAACGAAATCAAATATTTAAAAGAGCGAGAGAGAGAGAGAGAGAGAGAGAGAGAGAGAGAGAGAGAGAGAGACTTACCTTGCCTTATTCTATGTTTGGGTTCCCCAAGGTCCCTCAGTGTGAGGCACCTCGTATATCCACCAGAGAGTTGCTAATGCATCTTCCGGTATATTTTGTATCTTCCAGTCTTGGATGGTATCGGATACATCTTAGGTATTTATCGAGCTTATTCTTAAACACATCTACGCTCACTCCTGATATGTTTCTTAGATGAGCTCGTACCGCATTAGATAGTTGCTATATTATCGATGCTGGTGCGTAGTGGATTAATGTCCTGTGGGCCTTCCTTTGTTTTCCTGGTACAGTTTTGGGCACTATTAACCTACCTTGGCTTGCTCTTTCTGATATTTTTAGCTCCTCGATGTTTTCAGTAATTCCTTCGATTTGCCTCCATGCTTGTATTATCATGAAGCTCTCTCTTCTCCTTTCTAGACCCTACAATTTTAAAAATTGAAGCCTTTTCCAGTAATCAAGGTCCTTACCGTCTTCTACTATGGTAGTAAAGGACCTTTGTACACTCTCTATTTTTGCAATATCCTTTTGGTAGTGTGGGTACCATATCACATTGCAGTAGTCGAGTGTACTACGTACATGAGTTTTGCAAAGCATAATCATGTGTTCAGCTTTTCTTGTTTTAAAGTGTCTTAATAGCATTCCCATTTTAGCTTTACATTTAGCCAACAGTGTTGCTATTTGATCGTTGCATAACATCTTCCTGTTTAACATTACACAAACGTCTTTAATTGCCTTCTTGTTTGTGATTGCCTCGTTATTAGGTCCCCTGTATGCATATACCATTCTTTCTCTGTTTCCATAATTTATTGATTCGAATTTATCGGAGTTAAATGCCATCCTATTTATCTCTGGCCATTCATATATTTTGTTTAGATCTCTTTGTAATGAGTTCCAATCTTCATTACACGTAATTTCTCTACTTATTCTTGTGTCATCGGCGAAACTTCTCACTACAGAGTCTTTAACATTACAGTCTATGTCTGAGATCATAATAACAAACAGCAGTGCAGCTAATACCGTACCCTGTGGCACACCAGATATTACCTGATCTTCATCTGCTTTCTCGTCATATGTAACCACTATCTGTTTTCTGTTTTGCAGAAATTCTTTTACCCATTTTCCTATCTTTCCCATAATATTATGTTTTCTCAATTTTTTCTCTAATATATTATGGTCTACCTTCTCAAAGGCTTTTGCAAAATCTGGATAGAAAATATCTTTGTCTTTTTCATTTTCATATTTTTGTATAAATTTCCATAGTGTGCTATCAGTTGGGTTTGTGTACTCATTCCGGGCACAAAACTGTGTTTACCTATATTAAATAAATTATTTTTAACCAAATGATTCACCATTTTCTTTTTTATTACCCTTTCATAAACTTTCATATGTGATGTTAGAGTAACAGGTCGATAATTGCTTGCCTCTAGTTTTGATCCACTTTTCAAAATAGGGGTTTATATAAGCTAATTTATGTTTAACATATATCTCGTTCATATCTACACTTTGTCTTAGCAGTATTGCAAGTGGCTTAGCGATAGTGTGTGTAGTTTTGTTTAACAGAATCGCTGGGACTCCATCTGGTCCGGCCGTCGATCCATCTTTTATTTCGCTTATAGCCTAGACAATATCTGCTTCATTACTACTGTATATATATATATATATATATATATATATATATATATATATATATATATATATATATATATATATATATATATATATATATATATATATCCGTTAGATATTCAACATTATCTTCTCTCATTTCTGTTTCAGTATTCTCATTCGCACTTCTTGGCGTGAACACACTCTTATATTTTTCTGCTTTGTTGCATATATCCTTTTCTTTTTATTCGTTAAGTGTCCTTCAATTCTTAGAGAGCCTATTTCTAATCTCCCTTTATTCATCTTTTTTTGCATAGGAGTAAAGTACTTTTTTTTTCTTTTTTTTTATATATATTTTGAAGTGTCTTTTCTTCTAAGTCCCTCTTTTCATTTTCTTTCGATTGTATAATCTTTTACTCTGCATTTTGTATCTTAATTTTTATTTCCATCATTTTCCGTACATTTTTTTCTTTTGCGGGATTTTTCTTCCACTTTCTAAATTTCTGAAATAAGATCATTTTTTCTCTTGGTATGCATGGCTGATGTTTATTGTTTTTTTTTTCAGTACATATTTTTCAACAATTTTCTCCAGTATTTTGTACAGTATATCCGTATTTACCTGTATATTATCACTCATGAATACATTTTTCCAATCTTTGTTCAATTCTTCATTTATTTCTGAACATTTTATATTCTTACTATAAAAATTATGTTTTCCATATCCTTCCCATTGTTTTGTGCTTTGTTTATCTCTGCGTTCACTTGCTTTGGAATGGACTATTAGTTCTATGACATTGTGGTCTAAAATTACCGTGTTATACACTTTTATTTCTTTAACATAATTCACCTCAGTCAATAATACTAAATCTAGGGCATTGTTCTTTTTTTTTGGAATGTGGTATATTTGTTGCATATTATGTTCTAATAGCATATCTTGAAGCTTTTCAAATTGCTTCTTATCTTCTTCGCTACTATTACTCTCTTTTTTATACGTTTATATATAACCACTTTCTTCTATCCGTTCTTTCCAAGCCACGAAAGGAAAGTTAAAATCTCCGGATAGGAGTATATTCCAGTCTTTATGGTTTCTACATATAACATCTATTTTTTTTCTATTATTATGTTAATCTCCTTAGTATTTGGGGATCTGTAAACTACAATATTCACTAGTTTTTCATATTCAAATTCTACCGCAATCAATTCCCATTCTGTGTTGCTGTATTTTTCTCTGACTTTTCCTTGATTTATGTCTCTTCCATATATTGCGGTTCCCCCTTATTTCCTATTTCTTGTCTGATCTATATTTTTGGAAACCCTTTATCTGGTCATCATTGCCAGTCTCTTGAGAATACTATGTTTTACTTATATTTAATATATCTATTTTTTTAATTTTTGTTAGTTCTTCTAAGAATTTTTTTTTTTCTAAGAGTTACTTGGGACTAAACCCTGTGCATTCATCACTATTATGATTTGTGTTTCATCCCCATTATTTAATATTGGTAATAATATAGATTCTCCCATGCTTCCTCTCTGTTCTGATATGATGTTCTTTTCTTCTTTTCCAGGAATTCTACCATTGAAAATCCAACTTTTCTATTACATTTGCTCTTTCGTCTTCATATCTATTTTTGTGTGTATACCTGCAATTATCCCCATATCTGCACCAACCCCTTTCATATCGATGCATTCTTTGTAGTTGGGCTGTAATTCTGCATATTTGGGTTGAAAGGCATCATAGGGTTGAAAGGCACCATATCTTGGGGCCCTTTCTGCATAGTGCGGTATATACTCGGCTTGTTGTTTTGTTTCTTTTTTTGTTTCATTTTTGCTTTCATTTTTTTTCTGTTTGCTGAGTTTTCTGACTTTCATTCATGGTTGCAGTATGCCTATATCAAATTTTTTTTGTTGAATTTGCATCCTTTTCCTTGTTTCAGGTTTTTGCATATTTTTGAATGTAGATCTCTGCATTCGTCTCCATGTCCGTCTAAATATGCACATTTACCCTATATTTCATAATTATGGCATATCTTTGTGTGCTTGTAGTAGCATCTTTCACCAAATCTGCACTTCCCTCTTTTCAGTGAATTACAGTCCATATCTTTCTTTTATTCTTTTTCTTTTTCTTGCTCTTCCCTAAAAGTATGTTGGTCCGGGCAGAGTCTCTTGGGTCTATTATTTGTTTCCATCTGATAATTTATTTCTTCGTAAGTATGGTGTTGAATGGCATCATATGTTGTATCAATGATTTCCTCTGCATCCTTATGCATATCCTGTTCATTTTTCTCTTCTTCTTCTTCTTCTTCTTCTTCTTCTTCTTCTTCTTCTTCTTCTTCTTCTTCTTCTTCTTCTTCTTCTTCTTCTTCTATTTGCAGATTCAGTCTCAAATTAATCATATTTTCTATCCAGAGTAAGCATGTTGAGCAGAATACCTTTATGTCCTTATTTTTTATTTTATGTTGCATTTCAGTACAGGTAGGGTGTGTTGGTACATGACATACATCGCATGTCCTGATCAGCTGATGCGAATTAATAATGGAATACAACCTTTTACATGTATTGCACCATTTCGACATTCATTTTCCTAATGCATCAATCAGCATATTCACCATAGTGTACTTCGCATTGTTCTTTGATGTAATGTGTTGTTTGATGTAAGCTTTCTTTATAAGTCTCTTTATTACCTGGATCTTATTTGGAATTTCTTCTATTATTTGATGATGTTTTCCGTAGACTTGCTCCAGTTTGTTGGATCATATTGTTTCAATATGTTTGAGTATATTTTTCCATCACACTGGTTGGAGCTACTAGCAACCTCTGTTACCAAATGGTCATTTCTTGTTGCAACAACTCATGGAATTTACTCTTGCTGATTGCAGTAATGTCCCTCCATGCTTTGCCTGTGTTATAGAGCACCATCTTGTTCAGATTTTTAGTAATTCACAAGATAACTATCTTATGCCGACATTTTATCACACTTTTCTGACCTCAAACTAATCATTGACTATTCACGAAAACTTGTAGCTATATTGCACTCGATAGCCTTTTGTTATCCGCGTTAAATCAGCTTATTTATCGGGTCACACAAGAGGACTCCCTCAACAGCATATAGAAACACTCGCAGAGAGAGAGAGAGAGAGAGAGAGAGAGAGAGAGAGAGAGAGAGAGAGAGAGAGAGTCGTTGTCTGAAGGAGTCAATAGCAAAGAGTATTGTGTATACTATTTTTTATTTTATTTAAAACATCTTCTATATATATAGTTAGTATAGTATTACATAACCATCGATGTGTCATAGTCTATCATAATTTTCATATAATACATTTATAACTCATTATAGTATTAGTTCTTTCTTATTCAGGATGTGATACGACTTCAAATCATTAATATTCTGTCTGTCTGTCTGTCTGTCTCTCTCTCTCTCTCTCTCTCTCTCTCTCTCTCTCTCTCTCTCTCTCTCTCTCTCTGTAATGAATGAAACATTGGTTTCTTTCCTAAGTTTCTATTCAGGCTTTATAATCAAGTACTAGAGAGTCTAAAGCTATAAAATATCGCTCATTGTCAAAATGAAAGAAACTCCGGTAAACGTTATACTATTGAAATCGCAGTAAAAGTAAATAAAACATGAGAGAAGCATTTCAAATTAAAACTATTTAAATTGGTACTGTATGGTAATTGGAAAATGAAAGATCAAGTAGTAATTGTTTATTTTAGTAAACATGAAAAATCCTTTGGTAGCATGCCTTAATAATAAGGGAGTTATTTGATCCAAAAATTGAGGCATTAGATGTACTATGAAGGGTTGATCAACTGCATAAGATTATAATTTTCTATGTTTTTAATTATAAATACGATACTAAAATGTGAATATTACATGTATTATTAGTGGATACAATTGAATGAAACACCAGTTTAATCAAAATTTGGTTTATTTCAAATATAGCTGTAATTTCTTACCACAGTAAATGGATATATACTGTACAGAGAGAGCTAGGACCAGCTGGGTTTATAGATAGGTATTGGCGTGCAGCAGTCCCATTGTAAAGGAGCTTGGCCTATTTGAAATCATCTCCCACATTAAATTTTATCTTGATTTTTATGAGAATTTTTATTCTATAGGCATTGCACTATTCTTGGCCATCCCAATGCTGTTGCCGCCTAATATAAATAAAATTTTTAATGTTGAGTAAACAATCATCACAAAGGTTTTTATTCCCCTCCCTTAGCCACGAAAAATCAAAACCGTGAAGCAAGAACCCATGATTACCGAGGCCTGACTGTATATATTTAGAAGGCTATCTATCATGGAATTATTACTTAATCATTTAGCAGTGACAAAATAAATATGCAAATATACAAATGAAACATTCAATTACAGGTTGAAAATATATCCAAGAGTCACAATTCTTGTATACAACTACTGATCTGGGACAGGTGTCTCGTACCGAAGGGGTTAAGATTAAATCCATAATAACATAGGTGTGTCCTCAAAATTAGTTAGTGCTTTTTATGAAGGTTTTTTCATAGTCCACAAATATAATCGATATTGGGTTTTTATAAACTATACATTGCTGTACAACGTCTTAAAATGAAATCCTGCTTGTTTAACTATCAGTTTTTCATCAATCTTTCTCTCAAAATCTTTAGAATAGGCATATAATATATTTTTTTCAAGATGACTGACGTAATTTGATGCGTGTGTAATTATTGCTATCAAGACAGGTTTCCTTCTTTTTCCATTTTCACCAACAATCCTACACCCATTCATCAGGTTTTGCTTCTTCATGACACATTCTACAAAATAATCTTTTAAGTATTCTGAGGGTCACTTAATTTTCTGCCAATAACATCTCAGCATTTATTCCATCGTATCCAGGGACTTTCCATCTCTGATTTTTTTAATGATAGGTTCTACTTCAAATACAATGAATTCATGCATAGGGACATCAAGGTCTTCCTCAGCTTCAGGTTATTCCCTCCTTATCTCATAAGCAGCAATAAAATATGCCAACAAACGATGCCTTTCATCATCATCTGTTATAACAAATCCATCTCATTTCTATTGGTATATACTGCTGCTTCTTTGCTCCCATGGATATTTTGTTAATAAATATATATGCAATTCTTACTTCCTGAAGTCATAGCTTTGTCAGACTCATCTGCTTCCCTGTCTAAGTATTTTCTCCAGTCATTTCTGGCTTTTCTTTTGACCTCACTATCAATACTGGAATACTTCTATGTTCTAACTTGTAATTTTCATTACTTCCTCAAAAACATTCAACAATCAATTCGTAACTTTGTCTCCCTTTTATAGTATCCTAGGTATCCTTTCATATTCATGGCTTTCTCATTGCAACTGAATGCCCCAAAACTTCACAACCAACTCATTGGTTAATGTTCTTAATATCACACCATTATTCATTAATTGTCTGCTTTTCGTCTCCTAATATCTCTAAGACTGTAAATGGATTCCTGCATTCAATTGCAAATGTTTCTTTGTGCTCATCTTCTATTAGTATAGTTGTTTGAAACCTAGGTATTCTATCTACATATCTGTTGGATGCTTTCACTTTTAATGTCAGTGGGGCGACGAGAAGAACTATGCATCATAAAATATGTGTATCATTGGTGCTATATAAAATGCATTTCTTTAATATCAAACTAATACTCTGATCGGGTGCAAGAAATTTACTCATTTCATTATGGTGAAAGAATGGGAATATAATTTAATTTTATTAAAAGTAATTTGTTTACGAATAAGAACGTCAGCGTTGGAATGAGTAATGTAGGTTGTAGGTTGCCCAAGGCACCATCCACCCATTGAGATACTACTGCTAGAGAGATATTGGGTCGTTTGACTGGCCAGTGGGTAGTGCATTGGCTCTCTCTCTCTGGCTACGGCTCATTTCATCTTTACTTACTTACTTTGAAGGCTTCTTTTCCAGTCCCATACAGTAAGGGAACCCCACTCTCTACACTCTCTTTGCTGACACATACATTGAAGAGTCTGGCCTATTCTTTACACATTTTCCTCCTTCCTCATACCCTTGACAACATTGAAATTACCAAAAAAAATTTCTTCTCTCGAGAGGTAAACTGCTGTAATTGTTCAGGGGCTTCTTTCCTCTTGGTAAGGGTAGAAAACACCCTTTAGCTATGGTAAGCAGCTCTTCTACGAGGACACTCAAAACTCAAACCATTGTTCTCTATTCTTGGGTAGTGTTGCAGCCTCTGTAACATGGTGTTCCACTGTCTTGGGTTAGAGATCTCTTTCTTGAGGGTACACTTGGGCATACTATTCTATCTTGCTTCTCTTCCTCTTATCATTATTGTTCTTAAACTTCTCCTCTAGTTTTTTCTTATTTCCTTTCCTCACTGGGGTATTTTCTCTGTTGGAGCCCTTGGGATTGTAGCACCCTGCTTTTCCAACTAAGGTTGTAGGTTAGCAAGTAACAACAAAAATACTAAGCTATTTCCAAAGGATTAAGAGGAATGCTAATGTTATAAGAAATAAAGCTCGTAAATGAACACAGATAAAACAGATGAGTGCTATTTAATGAACTGTAATTGGTGCTTCTGTTCTTGTAATTAGAATTCTATGTTCATTTACCTTGATAAGAGTTTACTAGATTAGGAGTATCAACTCAATATGCATAACTTATGCAAGTTTTCATGAAATATGGTTGTCACGGGGTTGCTTGTTCAAGAGATGAGTAAACATTTATACAGTTCATAATTCAAATATTCATTTACAATAGATAGAATATCAAACGTGATAATGAAAGTAAATATTCACTAAAAACCAGATGTTAAATTATTGATGTTTGAATTTCAACTAAAAAATAACACAAACATTGAATAGATGAAAAGCAGAACTTCAGCAGAAAGCTATTGACAAAAAAGAAAAAAAAAAAAGAAAAAAAATCTATGAATGACAATGTTCTAAAGGCCAACTTTGGTAATTTAATCAATCACAGATTTCTTTTAATCCTAATTCCAAAGCTGGGTCGTCAAGAATTTAGGGTGGAATAAACCTTCAATATCAGGTATTGCAGAAATTATTCTCCAAGTTTAGGTGTCAGTTATTATTGGTCGTAAAAATCCTGGTAATCCAGTAAATTGAAGGATTTGAGGATGGATGACATTCAGATATATCTTCTGGTAGGTTACAAAGTTGAACAGAGTTAATGGTAGTATTCCAGAAGACGTCTGTATTCCCCGAAGGGCCAGTTCAAACAACCCCATTACAAAAGGCCAGTGGCATGACGTCACTTCTCTTGTCTCCCAGGGATCATCAAATCAAACTAAACCATTTGTTATAATCTTAAAATCGTTACAGGTTCTTTTGATATTTAAACTAAAATTGTACTACAACAGACAAATTAATAAAAAAAGAATCTCAAAAAACACACGTTTATTCTCAAACTTATAAAGAAAATCAATGTTACTTTTTTGTTTAATTTAAATGACAAATCAAAACATATGTAGGAAAGGGGAACAGTCAGTATGGTAGAAATGCTTCAGAAATAGTTTTCTGCAGCTGCTAAGACGATACTGGTACGGAGACTTCAGGCTTGAGAACGTTGCAGAAGGGCGGCTGGAGTTCAGATGGAACTGGCACGTTGACTTTGGATTCGAAGACGTCACGGAAAGGGTAGCATCAAGATGGAACATTAGAAGTCTTTTCCAAGAATTCGATGATAGTGTTGAACTAAGGCTAGGCTGCAGGCAGTGTTTGCTATTTTTCGTCACAAGCTCGGAGGGTTGGCTGCTTCACTTTGTCTCTTCTTCTCAGCCATAACAGGATTTTGGAGATAGGCATTTGTCGTCTGAAGGGAAAGTTGGAAACTGGCTCTATCAGACATCTGGTCTTCTCTGCATCTTATCTCGTCTAGACTTGGTTCTCATTTTCTTTGGACATAGTTCCTCTTTTGCCTTATGTTCAGTCTCTCTCTCCTGAACAATTTTTTTTTTCAAGTTTATATATCCATGTATGGGTGGAGTTAATTACAAAAGGCAATCGTCATTTCCATATAAGGGTATTTTTTTTGAGAATTCTGCGCCTAGACTGGCCTCCTCAAAAATGGCCACTTCGATCATGCCATGGAAGCTTCTAGAACAAATTTCTAATGCAATCTGGACCACATATTGAGTCATAACAAAAAGGCAGTACGCGTCCAACCATGATACCATATTTCATAAACAATGATATCCCTACATCTCGGTTTCTCAAAATATGCTTACTCCACTGATTAAGGAGATGCCATCTTGGTCAAAACTGGACAGTCCCCTTATCGCTGCAGGTGCTCTTCGTTAAGGCTTAGTTTACTTCCAAAATGCTGATAACAGTAAAGTGATGACAGGTATGACCAAACGATACTGTAGTCGAATCTCGTCTCGCTGCTTACACTTTTGGAATAGATATTTTAGGCTTTTAATAACATATCCATTTAATAGTATTGTATCTACCCATGACACCATTCCTGACAAAAGTAGGAAAAACAAGAAATAAATGCACAAAAAACGATTATTAAATACCGGTAATAATTAAACATAATTAATAAACAACCTAAACTATAGCATCTCAAAACTAGGCATCAAATTTGTCCCGATTGTAAAGGTGCGTCCACACGGACGAATAGTGTCTGTCGGACAAACACTGTTGCCATATCATAAAGCAAGGATTATGACGTCATAAGCGTTGTAATGAGGGAAGTTGATATGGTAACAAACAGATGAAGTCTAATTAGTTTCTACTCCGTTCACCAGGCAAAGACCGAAAGACAATATTCAAAGCTGATTGTCTTTCACTGTCTTGGGGTAGAGTTCTCTTGCTTGAGGGTACAGTCAGGCCCATTATTCTATCTTATTTCTCTTTCTCTTGATTCTCAAAGTTTTTATTGTTTATATTTGAAAGATTTATTTTAATGTTGTTACTGTTCTTAAAATACTTTATTTTGATTATCAATTACTTCTCTTCTAGTTGAATTATTTCCTTTCCTCACTAGGCTATTTTCCTTGTTGGAGCCCCTGGGATTATGGCATCCTGTATTTCCAACTGAGGTTGTAGCTTAGCAAATAGTGACAATAATAATAATATTTTGTGCTTGAGAAACAAGTAGTTGGTGTCTGGTTCAAATGCAATGCATGATACACCATAAAAAACAACCAGATAAATGGCACTATGCAGAATAATTATTCCTGCCATTTGCTGAGGACACTAGAATGTGCATGGAAAGACTGGTTGCAGAGACGAAGTAATAAGAGAAGCCATTCAACCAATTCAAAGGATCCTCAAATTAGTTATGAATCACCCTTTAGAAACTACAATATATACAGATCGTTTTATCGTAGATGAAACCTTTTATAAGGAAGACACATATATGAGGGAGAGCATTTCTCCAGAAACACGTCTAGAGAATGTATATATACATATACATCTATACGCATGTAAACATTAAATATATATATATATATATATATATATATATATATATATATATATATATATATATATATATATATATATACATATATATATATATATATATATATATATATATATATATATATATATATATATATATATATATATATATATACACAGAGTTACTTCCCTCATGATCAAACACTTGGATGTTCAAAATTGAAACAGATTCTGTCATTTTGTATCATCGCCATTAGTTGGGGGTGCAAATGTCTCTTGTACCGGCTCGTAACTTTTTCCATTTCTCCAGTTACCGTACCTCTCTCTCTCTCTCTCTCTCTCTCTCTCTCTCTCTCTCTCTCTCTCTCTCTCTCTCTCTCTCTCTCCCTCTCTCTCTCATTGAAGCCAACTTTCCTCTTTGACTTCTAAACCAGTAACAGATAATCAACTTGCCTGACGTTCTGGCGTTATTTCATGAATAGCTTATATACGTTTATTCCTGTCTGGAAACCTCGGCTTTAGTTTTATAAGCAAGGGTTCTTCGAGTATAATTCAATTAACAACTCTGCCTCTCTTCTATCAGATCCCAAAGGCAGCTTTTTTCCGTGACAGAATTAGAGATAGCTATGTTTACAGGGCAAGTGAAACATAATTAACCAACAGCTAAATTTCATCTGGTAAATAAGTACAACTTTGTCCATTGCGTCCCTTCGGGGAGTTTGAACATGGGCACCCTCTTGGTACTCGTTTTGACGTCACCAGCTCTTCTGTCTGCTTCCCATTGTTAACTGGTAATAGTTGGTGTTCGACCGACAGTGTCCGACCGTGTGGACGCACCTTAAGACTTTATATAAATTAAAAGTAAAATATAAAACCATACAGAGGAAAAAAAAGGCGTTGCTTTGTGACTTCAAATCTCTGAAGTACTTAATCATTTGTTGTGTCTCGCTATCGCCATTAACTTACTGAAACTTAGACTTCAGAAGAGTGTATGACATTTAAGGGCTAGTTGAACTGGTCCTTCTTAGACACTCTATTTCTAATTATGCTGCTGTTCAGCTTCAGCTTCTTCTTTTTTCGCAAGATGTTCACCTTCCGCGGCTACTCTTATTGCCAGACGTTCCTATGGCATTTTTCACGCTGATTTTCCTGTTCCTTTGTCACAAACACTTAAAGATACTCACCTTCATACCTTAACTTGATCCCTGCAACCACCGGGTTTTTCAAAATTTTGTACTCAGACATGATAACACAACTAACTACTCGTTAATGAGAACAAACAACAATGATAACTGGGTCTGGGCACTAAAGGTCAGGGAGTTGCTAGTTCTAAAGAGGAGTAAACAAATACACAGTTCATAATTTAAGCAAATATTCACAATACATAGAATATCACACGTGATAATGTAAGTAAATATTAACTAAAAAACAACAAGGTAGGCAATTATGGATATTTAAATTTCAACAGAAAAACAACATAACCATTGAATATGTAATCAAAACTTTGGCAGAAAGCTAGTGAAAACAAAAATTATGAATGCCAATTTTCTAAAGGTCCAACTTTGGTCACCGATTGAATCTCACATTTCTCTTAATCCTAATTCCCAGCTTAGGAAATAGGATTAAAAGAAATGTGATATTGAAGCAATGACCAAAGTTGGACCTTCAGAAATTGTCATTCACTGTCCGTCCTAATTCCCAAGCTAGGTCGACACGATATCAGGGTAGGGGTAAACCTTCGATGTCAGGCATTGCAAAGATATAGTATCCCAGTTCATGTGGCAGTTATTCTTGGTCGTAAGAATCCCGTTAATCAAGTATATTTAAGGTTTAAAGATCGGTGATATTCAGATATACAAGGTTACAAATTTAACGAAGTTAATGTTAATATTCCAGAAGACGTCTGTCTTCCACGAAAGGACCAGTTCAAACCACCCCGTTGGAAAATTCATGTGGTATTACGTCACTTCTCGTCTCCCGATGGTCACCAAATCAAACTAAACCATCTCTAACAAAAGTAAGGAAACAAGAAACAGGTGCACAAAAACGATTACCAAATACCGGCAATAATTAAGCATAATCAATACACAATTTAAACTATTTATAACATATAAAAACTTGGCATCAAATTAAATTATGAAAACAATCTCAAATCTTAATGACAAGTACCTGATAACAAAGTAGTGAAAATAATTTAGTAATGATAGTATGTGAAAGTGATAAGGATAAAAAAAATACACATATATTAATTTTTTTATGTTATAATTCCTAGTGAAAAGATCATCAATCAGCATCGAACTCCACAATTGTTCACAGTAAGTTTCTGTCATAAAATATTGGAAAACTTTGGAACGATAAACAAGGAAATACGAGGCCGAATACATACAATTTCTCCCAAAATATTGTTTTACAATTTTCTAGAACCTCTACGATAATATCCTTGGAATTTGGAATCTTTTCTCTTTCTTGCTCTCCTCAAGTGTGTTTTTTTTTATCTCTATAAATCGTTCACTATGAAATGGGCCTTGAATGATATTCTATTGTATAAAATTTATTTTTAGATCTAAACACTTCACGGTAAAGTTAAGGGTATATGGTTTCAGTTCCAGTTTCATCAGAATAGGTGATCGCCAGAACGTCAGCTTAGAAATCCCAATCACCCGTTGTGGTGCCCAATCACACCAGTGGCCTCCAGAAAACAGCTTAAACTCACGGTCGGAGCTGTGATCGATCTGCTACCATGCAAATGCTAGGCGGACACATTACCAACTTACTAGCCTGTAGGCTAATACCAAATGGAATTAAAAAAAAAAAAAATCATATTTTTTTTTTTTTTTTTTTTACAGATATCATTATGATCTTGTTGACCCTTAGATTATTGAAATGTAATTAGTTATAGCTATTTCATAATAGAAAAAGTTGTCTAACTGGCATGGGCTACTTGAGACCTAAATCCGTGAGTTGATAAATTCTTGATATAACACGTTTCTTACATATATGTTTATTAAAGAAGTTTTATTTAATACATTGCGCATTACAAATAAAGATGTTTGGAGTCACTTCCAGGTCCTGTGTGATTTAATTGATATTCATAACGCCGAGGTCCTGAGCAACGATGAGGACCAAGTTAGTGAGATTGAGGGAATAAATTCAGAGACTTATATGATTTGATTTCCCTTTGGATGGAACGAAGCCATTTCCCCTCGTAAATGTGTTCATGAATTTCAAGTCAGGTTTCTAAGGTAAATCATTTGCACTCGTATGATCCAATTAGGAATCCTGGAATTCAGTTAAGGAAAAATGTGTAAAAGGTTTTGGAAACCTTTTGTACTTTCATATCTCTAATAAATGATACAATTACACACGACTTTGTGGCTGGATCTTTCATTACCTATAGTGTTTTCATCATTTTCAGTATCAGATTCATTATCAAGAGTGAAGATAATAGCTATAATTGCATTTGTTACAATAATTTTACCATTCATGTTCCTCCTCCTAACCATCATCATTATCATCATGCTAGTAATAATTATCATTCTTAGTGTGAAAAGTCTAAATTTTTCTATTTTATCATCCTTTATCGTTTTCTGCTTTATGGATCGAAGCTTTATCATTATCTATTTTTGGTATATATTGTGAGCAGAGGATAGGTTTACCAATGCGATACTTGATCAGATATCCACCCAAAAAATTACAAATTTATATTATCTTTAAAATTAATTTACGACAAGAAACGATTTGGCGTGATATAGATTTTGGCTGGTAAGCTTTAAATTGATTTTTATCTATATTTATGTGCAATGTACACACACACACACAAACACACACACACACACACACATACACACACACACACACACACACATATATATATATATATATATATATATATAT
This sequence comes from Palaemon carinicauda, assembly GCF_036898095.1. Lineage (NCBI taxonomy): Eukaryota > Metazoa > Arthropoda > Malacostraca > Decapoda > Palaemonidae > Palaemon > Palaemon carinicauda. The sequence goes on from NC_090752.1 coordinate 25,637,427, forward strand.
ATGCATATATATATATATATATCTATATATATATATATATATATATATATATATATATATACATATATATATATATATATATATGTATATAATTTATATATATATATATATATATATTTATATATATATATATATATATATATATATATATATATATATTTATATATATATATATATATATATATATATATATATATACATATATAAATATATATATATATATATATATATATATATATATATATATATATATATGTGTGTGTGTGTGTGTGTGTGTGTTATGTGTGTGTATGTGTGTGAGTATGTATGTTTGTGTGTAGACAAACAGACACCTGCAAGCACACACACAAATATATATTGTCACTTAGATATGCAAAATAAAGTTATAGAGGTCCGGTAGTAATGCCCTACTACCTCTTGAGCAACCACATCAAGGCTATTTCCAAACAATGCTGACAGGTATGACGCCATGCAAAGCGATGGCACCAACCCACTTTGACTCCTACTTTAGCCCCCAGGTTGACCAAAGAGTGGGAGTCGAGAAGCAGTTGGTTTTGGTGAATTGCTGCAAACTACCCAGGAGAGATTCGAATGTTGATCACCACCACCTATCTCCTGTGGGGGCCTTTATGCTCCCACTCAATTAAGATGTATACTCGTATAACCTGACCCTTCCAAGCTGGGAACGAGTCTGGAGCAACGTGTCAACGCCGTGATATTGTGATATACTTCGTAATTTTATATGTATAATATCCTTTATTTTCTGTCATTAATAGCTTTGCCCCTCCCCACGTCGCAACCTAAACAAGTAATTGTTCCCATTAATTTAACGTTCAGATGTGATCCTGTTAACTTTAAGGGAATCAGAAAAGAATTGCTAGGTAAACACTTCCTTCAATAGGCTCATGATTACGTAAAATTAATATTTTATTTATCCCAACCTCCTGATGTGATATGTATGTCGCATGGTTCATCAGACACAATTGTAGAGGCTAGCGTAAGGGATTTTGAACGAGGGGAAAAGAGAGAAAGAGAAATGAGTATTGTACTAAACACATTTCTTTCCACTCAAAATGAACCACGAGAATCAAGTGATGACATTGGAGGAGGACAATTATGGAATAATACACAACTATCTAGGACAGTCTGAGAGATATATTGTTTCGTAAAGAAGAAACCAAAATAGGGAAGAGCAATCAACATGAAACACGCAACAGATATCCAGAGGAATATGCTGGATTCGAATGCCGGCAAAGAAGAAACGAACAGTGGAACGATGGTTGAAGATATCCCCAACCCTGACCGAACATATGTCAGTTTTTTGAGGACGTGCTTCTCTAGACGGGAAAAGATCTGGTTCTATCGAAACCTTCGTCAATATGATACAGGGCGAGACATCAGAATGATGTTGAATTGAGAGAAAGAAAATAGTCTTGGCAAAACAGATAATTAGAGGAGACTCCAAATGAAGAGTAAGAAAGGGTCAGGAGATTAAAAATCTAGTCTCGTGTAAAACCTTGAAATAGCCAATTGAGACTTAGTGCGGCAAGTATCCACGAATATTGTACCAACAAGGAGAAAGTACAAGTCTCATCATGAGCTCTATATCACAATTGCAGTAGAAATGGACGTCTTTGTGGATGGCCATAATGCTTTGAAGGACATCAATGTTTAGTTGAGTAGTTGCCGAATGATGACGTATTTACGCGGACCTCTGTTGAACACTAGCCCTGGGCCGTGTTTTAGTCTTGTTATAGCTTATGTTTTTTGCTTATGAAATCAAAGAATAAAATATTAATAAATCTCATGGAGTAGTAGAAAGTACATCATGGCTGACTCCTTGTGCTGTCCCTAATGTAAATCGACAGAGGGAGGCCAAAAAAAAGTGGATAGAATATATGTGTAAAAGGTACTATCATAGAAAGTGTGTGTTGCTAGTGACAAACATCCGTGGTAAAGACGTAATAAACTTGAATTAGATATGTCCATACCATGTAGATGAAGCCAAAATAGCCAAGATAAATATAAGAAAAAAAAAATTGGAGGAGGCACTGAGAATGAAAGACTTTTGCTTACATGAACAACACATGAGAATTGCTGAATTGGAAAACCAAGTTGTGAAGCGTAGCACATACGCAGCAAAATCCACCTAGACCACTGACTTCACTAGAAAAGTTGATAATCTAGTGATGAATATGGAATCAATTAAGGTAACATAAAAAAAATGGAGAGAAAAATAGACAAAATGACATACGCTGATAAGTTAAAGAAAAGATCTACTGGTAATGAAATCAACTAATGCAACAACTAAAATTACTGACAGAAAAAAATTGGGTAAAACATGCACTTAAAGATATTCCAATTTTCAATACATCAACGTCAAATGTAATTGTTGTTGTAAACTTTGCTGACGAAAAGATCAGAGAGACGAGGAAAATTAGAAAATTAAAAACAAAAATAATAATATGCAATGTATACAACGATGAAGATGAAGTAGTAATTGCTTAGATTCAAAGAAATCGTTGCCTGGAACAAATCCTAAACATATCGGAGAATATGAGCCTGGTACTCAATAAAGGTGCTGCAGGTGGGACTACCCGCTGCTTGTTGAAATCTGAACCTGAATTTCGGGAGGCTATTTATGATAATGATGACAAAGCTATGTTACGATGGGGTACTTATAACATACATGATAGGTTTCATGTGATCACCTGCTACAACTGTTAGAGGTATGGACATTTTGAAAAAGATTGCCAGTTTAAGACTGATGATAAAATCTGAGGGAAATATTCTGAAAAACATTCCACCAAAGAATGTAAATCACAACACTCAAAGGGCATAAACTGCACAAAGGTAAACAAAACTAAAGATCACACAGTAAATTCAAGAAATTGCAAAGCTTATGATTTGGAATTAAAAAGGCTAGCAGAAAGTAGTGATCATGAATACTAAGGAAGTCATAAATTGTGGCTATGTAAATATACAATCTGTTGGTAATAAAACTATTCAAATTCGAGAATTGATAAATAAGAAATACTTGGACATAATAGCATTTTCTGAAACAGGGTTAAATACCTTTTAAAAGGCTAAGATCACTGAAATGAGCACAACCCCTCCCCCCTACACACACATACATGCCTTTTTTCACATTCCGAAAGAGGGCAGTTCTGGTGGGTGTCAGATTCTTCATTCATAAAGGTTACTCAAATCTCAAAATGTTAAAAACCATTAATGTAACAAGATTGGAATATACAGAAATAAATTTTACGCCCAAAACAAAACAAAATATCCTAACGAGCTGTAATCTTGAGATGATTATAATGGTAAAAAATTAATTAGTTATTTGCGGAGACTTCAATCTTAGGATGGATGTTGCATCAAATCTTGATGCTACAGCCTTTAGTGAATTACTGGAATCATATCAATTTGTGAACAATGTTGACTGTGCAACTATTTTGACTGAACATACGTAGGACCTAGTTTTGTGTGATGGGATGAATAACATTATTTTTTATGTAAATGTAGAAGAGAAATGCACTCTCTTCAGTGCAAAAACTTATTAAGTTTAGACCACCTCTACAGAAACATGCAGTGGTGAAGATAATAAACTTTAGACATAAATCAAACTTTTCTCCTGTTTTTATTAAAGAAGTTACACTCAAAAAAATAAAAAATAATAATAAATGATGTTATCAGCATTCCTGTGATCATGACACCAACGTTTGTTGGTAGCTATGTGTGTTAACTGCCTTGTGACCACATATAGTAGGGTAAGTAAAAGGGAATATGATACCATGTGATACCATGTGTCCACTAAAGGAAAAGACTAAAATTGTTAATGACTAATCTCATTAGTATGATGGAGAGACTTTAGAGAAAAAGAGGGAAAACAGACGTAAAGAAAGTAAGTGGAATCAGTTAAAAACTTAAAACACACGGGCAGAATACAAAACTGTAATGTGCCAATACAATTACCTACTAAGACGGAGAAAAAACGTGAATACTATAAGAGGAAAATCTACGAAGCAGCTACAGACATAAATAAGATATATCGTCTCCTAAATGATATAATGGGAAATATAAATAAAAAAAAAGACTACCAGAGGGGTACAGTGACCAGGAACTAGCAAATGATTTTCTAGTATTCTTTAGAAATAAAATAGAAAGGGTAACTTGGTCATTTACAAATATTCAACATCAGAAGAAATAGATGCTTTACCAGACAACCAGTTTGCTTACAGAAAATAATGCTCTACGGAGACAGCCATCTGTTCTGTTGTAAATGATATGCTAGAAATGATGGATGAAAATAAATGTGGTATTTTAATATTACTCGATCTTAGTACTTCTTTTAATACAACTGTGTATGAACTGTAACTAAATAATCTACGATCCATCGGTATTGAAGTTCATGCTTTCGAATACCTGAAAGAGTACTTGGTTAGCAGAAATTACTGTGTGGATATCGAAAACTCTTATTCGTCATATGAACCTTTAAACAGAAGGGTACCTCAGGGGAGTGTATTGAGCCCAATCTTATTCTTCATCTATACTAATGGTCTATCAAAAATACTACAAAGGCATTGTGTAAAGTTCAAAGTATTTGCAAATGATTAAAAATTTTACTTCTCTATAAATTATATAGACGACATTACTAAAACTCAAAATCAAATTCTTTATATTATTAGCGAATAGATGATAATGAAACAATTAAAATTAAATGAAAATGAAACTGAGTTCATGGTGGTGGAGAAGAACATCGGTATAAGAAACTTAGGTGATATTCAAATATAAATAAATAGCTAGTAAAGTTCATGATCTCTTGACTGTAACTTGTCTTTCAAGTCCAAATAAATAATGTAGTAAAAACTACTGGTTATCCTTTCAGAAACATTACTTTTATAAAGAAAAATACATGGACGAATATTCGGTAAAGAAACTTGTGATTAACTGTGTTATTACCAGGATTAACTACTGTAACTCAATATACTACAATTTACCAAAATTACAGCTTAAGAAATTACAAAACCTAATATACAGAGGAGCAAGACTGATAAAAGGTTTCCCACTTCGAGAAAGGGTCACTCCTATACTAATTGATTTACACTAGCTGTCTAATAAAGAGAGAATAAAGTTTAAAATATATACAATAACCCACCAAGTTATCAGAACTGATTGTCCTAAATATCCAAAGGAATTACTACATATTGTGCAGCCAAAAAATTCTTTTGACACGAGAATACAGATAATTTCAAACTAATAGAACATAAATATATGTCTACTGTATGCTCTACAGCCTTTAAATATGTGGCCCTGAGAATATACAATAAGCCCCCACGAGACACCAAAATGATTACAGATATTAAGGCTTTCAAGAGGAAACTAAAGACTTTCTTTTTCTGTGTACTTTGATAGTGACGATTTAACACCAAGCAAACAATACAAGCTGTGAAATGTTAAATGTTTTCGAACGAACACGATACAATGACTTTGGACGTCCTGTAGTGAGTAGGGTTTCCCTGCTGTACAGGACCGAAAAAAAAACAGCCCTTAAAGTAAAATGAAGTAAAGAATCTTGATTAAGGAGGAAGATGAAGAAAACACTTCCTGCATACACTTGAGGAATGTTGTATCAATTGATTCCCCCAAAAAAGAACTCTGGTGAAAATACAGACACTAATGTGCACTATGAGTAAAAGGAGGGGTGGCAGAGAAGATGCCCTCATGGAAAACTGCCAAGTGAGAGACACAAAACCCGTTCCATCGAAGTTGAGCCAGACGCCCAGAGACGAGACCGCCAGGGCAATAACGAAACAGAAATGGGTCCTACCACAATTGTAGTGGAGCGGGCCACTTGGCGAGAAATTGCCCTCATTACAAGAAGGTGGAGCAGTGTTTTAACTGCAGAAAAGAAGGACACTACACCTGTGATTGCAGGGCTGACTGTTCCTCCACCGCCGGGGCACCATCACCACAAATCGCCATCGAAGGACCGGGACTCACCTATGGGGTCCCACCATACTATTATCCCCAACCGTTGAAGTTTCAGCAACTAACCAATACCCCGATGGAGACTCCTCAGCCAATTCAGCAGCAGCAGGCCCCTGGCAGACACAGCACGCCCAAGGGAGTCAGGGACAACCCTGAGCTTTGGAAGTAGGTCTGACACAGCAACAGTAGGACAAGGACGTAAGACACCTCTACAACAGCCTGTCATTGAAGTTAAGTTCAGATCATGGGTTAATAATGCTTTGATTGACAGTGGGGCTGCTCTGTCTCTTATTGATGAACCTCATATATACATAAATATATATATATATATATATATATATGTATATATATATATATATATATATATATATATATATATATATATATATATATATATATATATATATATATATATATATATATATATATATATATATATATATTGCAATTGTTTAAAACACCACGCTCTCCATTTACTCCAAAATAATGCAATCCTGCAGTTCTCATCTTCTTGCACAGTGATTAGGTGGTTATTTAAATTCTGGGAAAGCAATAATTAGCAAGATATGTTGAGGATGGGTGAATGGGTTATAAAAAGAAAATAGCTCGGTTTCCTCACTAAACGACTTGGAACAGACATGTCAACATAGTCAATCAAACAGAATTCGTGATGCCAGCGTAAATTTGACATACTGTATATTCAAAATATACTTAATTAAAAATGGATTAATTACTCAAAAGTGTCCATAAAATATACAATTAACAATAGTGAAGGTTTTGAGTAATCACTCAATTTTTTATTAGGTATATTTTGAATATACAGTATTTAAAATGTACGCTGGCATCACGAACTTCTGTTTATGTACGCTGGCATCACGAATTTTGTTTGGTTGACTATGTTGACATGTCAGTTCTAAGACGTTTAGTGAGGAAACCGAGCTAGTTTCTTTTTACAACCCATTCCCCCTTCCTCAACATATCTTGCTAATTATTGCTTTCCCAGAATTTAAATAACCACCTAATTACTGTGCAAGAAGATGAGAACTGTGAAATCCTCAAAATCTCTAAACAACCTAAAAAACAACAACCTGAAAAACCAGCAACATAAAATTCTCCAAATCTATAAACAACTGCCAAAATAACAACCTCAAAAACCAGTGACATAAAATCCTCAAAATCTCTAAACAACCACAAAATAACAACTTCAAAAACCAGCGACATAAAATCCTCCAAATCCCTAAACTACCGCCAAAACAACAACCTCAAAAACAAGCGATATAAAATCCTCCAAATCTCTAAACAACTGCTAAAACAACTAAGTCAAAATCTTATGACATAAAATCCTCCAAATCTCTAAAGAGCCGCCAATACACCTACCTCAAAAACCAATGACATAAAGTCCTCCAAATCTCTAAACAACTGCCAAAACAAAAACTTCAAAAATCAGCTATATAAAATCCTCCCAAACTCTAAACACCCGCCAAAACAACAACCTCAAAAACCAATGACTTAAAATCCTCTAAATGTCTAAACTTCCAAAACAACAACCTCCAAAACCAACGACATAAAATCCTCCAAATCTCTAAACACCCACCAAAACAACAACCTCAAAAACCAGCGACATAAAATCCTCCAAATATCTAAACAACGGCAAAACAACAACTTCAAAAGCCAATGACATAAAATCCTCCAAATCTCTAAACAACCGCTAAAACAACTAAGTTAAAATCCTATGACATAAAATCCTCCAAATTTCTAAACAACTGCCAAAACAACAACTTCAAAAACCAGCGACATAAAATCCTCCAATTCTCTAAACAACAGCTAAAACAATTAAGTCAAAATCCTATGAGATAGAATCCTCCAAATCTCTAAACAGCCGCCAATACACCTACCTCAAAAACCAATGACATAATATCCTCCAAATCTCTGAACAACCGCCAAAACAACCACTTTAAAAACCAGCGACATAAAATCCTTCAAATCTCTAAACAATCGCCAAAACAAAATCTTAAAAAATCAGCTACATAAAATCCTCCAAATCTCTAATCAACCACCAAGACAACAACTTAAAAAACCAGCGACATAAAATCCTCCAAATCTCTAAACAACCGCTAAAACAACTAAGTTAAAATCCTGTGACTTAAAATCGTCCAAATCTCTAAACAACTGCCAAAACAACAACTTCAAAAACCTGCGACATAAAATCCTCCAAATCTCTAAACAACTTCCAAAACAACAACTTCAAAAACCTGCGACATCAAATCCTCCAAATCTCTAAACAACCGCCAAAACAACAACTTAAAAAACCAGCGACATAAAATCCTCCAAATCTCTAAACAACCACCAAAACAACATCTTCAAAAATCAGCTACATAAAATCCTCCAAATCTCTAAACAACCGCCAAAACAACAACTTAAAAACCAGCGACATAAAATCCTCCAAATCTCTAAACAACCGCTAAAACAACTAAGTTGAAATCCTATGACTTAAAATCGTCCAAATCTCTAAACAACTGCCAAAACAACAACTTAAAATACCAGCGACATAAAATCCTCCAAATCTCTAAACAACCACCAAAACAACATCTTCAAAAATCAGCTACATAAAATCCTCCAAATCTCTAAACAACCGCCAAAACAACAACTTAAAAACCAGCGACATAAAATCCTCCAAATCTCTAAACAACCGCTAAAACAACTAAGTTAAAATACTATGACATAAAATCCTCCAAATTTCTAAACAACTGCAAAAACAACAACTTCAAAAACCAGCGACATAACATCCTCCAATTCTCTAAACAACTGCTAAAACAATTAAGTCAAAATCCTATGACATAAAATCCTCCAAATCTCTAAACAGCCGCCAATACACCTACCTCAAAAACCAATGACATAAAATCCTCCAAATCTCTGAACAACCGCCAAAACAACCACTTTAAAAACCAGCGACATAAAATCCTTCAAATCTCTAAACAATCGCCAAAACATCTTCAAAAATCAGCTACATAAAATTCTCCAAATCTCTAAACAACCGCCAAAACAACAACTTAAAAACCAGCGACATAAAATCCTCCAAATCTCTAAACAACCGCTAAAACAACTAAGTTGAAATCCTATGACTTAAAATCGTCCAAATCTCTAAACAACTGCCAAAACAACAACTTCAAAAACCAGCGACATAAAATCCTCCAAATCTCTAAACAACTGCCAAAACAACAACTTCAAAAACCTGCGACATAAAATCCTCCAAATCTCTAAACAACCGCTAAAACAACAACTTAAAAAACCAGTGACATAAAATCCTCCAAATCTCTAAACAACCACCAAAAAAAAACTTCAAAAATCAGCTACATAAAATCCTCCAAATCTCTAAATAACCGCCAAAACAACAACTTAAAAAACCAGCCACATGAAATCCTCCAAATCTCTAAACAACTGCTAAAACAACTAAGTTATAATCCTATGACATAAAATCCTCCAAATTTCTAAACAACTGCCAAAACAACAACTTCAAAAACCAGCGACATAAAATCCTCCAAATCTCTAAACAACTGCCAAAACAACAACTTCAAAAACCTGCGACATAAAATCCTCCAAATCTCTAAACAACCACCAAAACAACAACTTCAAAAATCAGCTACATAAAATCCTTCAAGTCTCTAAACAACCGCTAAAACAACTAAGTTAACATCCTATGACATAAAATCCTCCAAATCTCTAAACAACTGCCAAAACAACAACTTCAAAAACCAGCGACATAAAATCCTCCAAATCTCTAAACAACCGCCAAAAACAACAACCTCAAAAACCAGCGACATAAAATCCTCCAAATCTCTAAACAACTGCCAAAACAACAACTTCAAAAACCAGCGACATAAAATCCTCCAAATCTCTAAACAACCGCCAAAACAACAACCTCAAAAACCAGCGACATAAAATCCTCCAAATCTCTAAACAACCGCCAAAACAACAACCTCAAAAACCAGCGACATAAAATCCTCCAAATCTCTAAACAACCGCTAAAACAACTAAGTTAAAATCCTATGACATAAAATCCTCCAAATCTCTAAACAACCGCCAAAACAACTACCTCAAAAACCGATGACATAAAATCCTCGAAATCTCTAAACAACCGCCAAAACAACTACCTCAAAAACCAGTGACATAAAATCCTCCAAATCTCTAAACAACCGCCAAAACAACAACCTCGAAAACCAGCGACATAAATTCTTCCAAATCTCTAAACAACCGCCAAAATAACAACCTCAAAAACCAATGACTTAAAATCCTTCAAATCTCTAAACAACTACTAAAAGCACAACCTCAAAAACTAGCGACATAAAATCTTCCAAATCTCTAAATAACCACCTAAACAACAACCTCCAAAACCAGCGACATAAAATCCTCCAAATCTCTAAACAAATGCCAAAACAACAACCTCAAATACCAATGACATAAAATCCTTCAAATCTCTAAACAACTGCCAAAATAACCTCAAAATCCAGCGACATAAAATCCTCCAAATCTCTAAAAATCAGCCAAACCAACGACCTTCTCGGCCAAGTGACCAGCGCCGCAGACGCGTCAACTTCTCAAAAACTTATAAATAAAATAACACATGTAATAACACAATAAACGAAATAACAATAGAAACAACACAAACTCACAAGAGGTAAATAGAAAGGAGGGGGAGGAGTAAAGATGAGGACAGGAAGGGAAGTGGCAAGAAAATATCGAAGAGGAGGGAAAGGGGGGGGGGGGAGGCAAGAAGGAGGAGGAGAGGAGGCAGGTGTAAAAAAGAAGCAAGGGCAGAAGGGGCCTGGAAAGACGTTGAAGGGGGGAGAGGAGCAAGGGAAGGGTGGCGAGGGGAAAGAGGAAAATGTAGGAGGAGAGGACACGAAAAGTTCTCCTCTCATTCTCTACCTCTTCCCTTGCCCATCTCTCTCTTTAAATATGGTGGGGGTCCCATGTGGGTTTAGAAGCCTCAGTCATGAACACTGTGATAGGCTATCATCCAATTACATACTGTAGTGCAATACTTCGTCAGCAAGGGAAGTACTCCGTTTTTAATGTTGGCATACCACTTTTTCATGAGTAATTAAGAATTTTAAAGAAACAAAGACTGAGTGCAACCTATGCAGCACATTCGAAATCACTATACAGGTATAAATGTATCTACTTACCGATATAAGACGAAAATATTGCAGACAGTGTTTCCCGCTGCGGCAGTACAGCTGGAGTGACTGCCTGGTTGGACGTGGACGGTGATGGTGTTCACTATCAAATGAGTACGGCACTCAGGGATACCGCCATTAAAATCTAGTTCTTTGATATTTATATATGAATAGATAGATATATACAAATTGATAAATAAAAATCAACAAATACGATTATATATTTTGTCTTTACAGCGAGTTCTACTAGATTTTGAATTTTTATTTTTATTTCAATATTTTGAGATTTTGGCGACCCCAGGAAAAGGGCCCTAGGACGTAGGAGTAACAGTTATGTATATATAAGTGTAATAATTGTTTATTTACTATTTGTGGTGTGATTCTCGACAGCCAATTTTCTTTTAAGAAACACATTATTTCTGTCTTCTTCAATTACACAAAAGAATGGCTCATTGAGAAATTGTTTTAAGATTTTCGTTGATCAATCTATTTTGAAGAAGTGTTTTAATTCTTTCATTCTACCTTGTTTCGAGTATTGTTCTCTTGTTTTGCCTCCAGCTGCTGATTCTCACCTTGATTTGTTGGACAGGAACTTACGGTCTATTAAATTTCTTATTCCTCATCTAGATATTAATCTTTGGCACCGTCGTTCAATTAGTTCATTATGCATGTTGCATAAGATTTTTCATAATTCAGATCTTCCTGGACAGTTCCATCCAGTTCGTGATACTAGGTATGCAGTTAATTCTCATAGTCAAGCCTTCTTCCTCATGAGGCTCAATACTAAACAGAATTCTAGAAGTTTTATTCCAGCTGTGATGGAGTTGAGGAATAATCTTCCTAATCACGTGGTTGAATCTGTAGAACTTCGAAAGTTCAAAGTTGCAGAAAATGTTTTTATGTTGAACAGGCTAACATAAGTCTTTTTATAGTTATATATGTATTATATGTTTTAATATTGTTGATGTTCTTTTTAAATATTTTTTTTTTAATTTTTCATTACTTCTTTTATTGTTTATTTAATTCCTTGTTTACTTTCCCTACTTGGATAGTTTTCCCTGATGGAGCCTTTGTTCTTATAGCATCTTGCTTTTCCAACTAAGGCTGTAGATTGGCTAGTAAGGATAATAATAACAATAGAGTGTTAAAGCATCTACTTTTTTCATTAATAATCAAATTTAATATTTTCATAAATTAATTTCCAGTGAAACAAATGTTTGTATAATTTTCTAAGTATCTTTTTGTCTCAGTCTAGGTTTTAGTTCAGATTTGATATTTCGAGTGATTTATTGCCGATATTATTATTTTATATATAGAATACATCTATTTTTGTGAAGCGTATACTATTCCGATAACCAATTTTCAGTGCTATGCTCGTATCCCCTGACCAAGAACCGAAGTAAGTGGTTGGTTTTAAGAATAATTCCCGTTAAAAGTAAAGTAATCAGCCAGTTATGTTTTGAGTATAAATTAAAGAGACTTTTTAGATATTCAGTCTTCATTTATATATTATCTCAGAGATAGGATGATTTCTCTTATGTATCAGATTATGTAATATAAAGCAGGTGAGTTTTGGAGCTCGGGAATTATAAACACACCATATATATATATATATATATATATATATATATATATATATATATATATATATATATATATATATATATATAAATATATATATATATATATATATATATATATATATATATATATATATAAATATATATATATATATATATATATAAATATATATATATATATATTTATATATATATATATATATATATATATATATATATATATTTATATATATATATATATATATATATATATATATATATATATATATATATATATATATATATATATATATACATATGTGTGTGTGTGTTTGTGTTTGTATGTGTGTTTGTGTATAACATCTTGATAGAAGGGAAATAAAAAAGGCTGGGTGAGAGGGATCATCTTTATTTGGAGCCAATATTTTGGTTTGTTGCATAAATTCCTAAAACAAAAGCGAACACATCAAGAAAAGAGAAAAGGTATTAATCGATAAAACTATCATTTTAAAGTGGTAGAAATTCACCGCTCTCCCTTTTCCCGAACATTAAATTAAAAGTAACCGAAAATTCAATTCTTTTGGTTGATTATTGCGGTTTTGTAAATTCAAAGGTTAACATGACATTTATTTTACTTTCATCTAAAAGATTACAATGACTGAAATCCATACTATGTTTACAAGCTAAAAGATGGCTGTTTTTTGCTGGAAATAATTGAAATGTCCTGCATTCTACCACCTCGGCTGGAAATGTCAAAGTTACCACTGGCCCTGAATTCAGTAATATTTCTGTGAAGAGACAATCGAGTTGACTTTGTAGTTACCGCATTTAAATGAATAAACGATGCTTGTCTCCAAAGAAAATTAACTTTTGTCCAATAATACCTTGGATCTTACTATTGAGAAAACCCTCATAAAATTAACTTTAGATAACTAGATAAATTCTTGAATGAGTAATTTTGATGAAAACTACCAGAAAAAAACAAAAACATAATAAAAAAAAAGATTTGAAATAGGGACTAAATTGAAAATATATGAAAAAAAAACAAAAAAACTAGCTGAACTATTCAAAACAACCAACAAACAAAAATTCCATTATCGGGCAAAATCTGAGAACACACCAAAGAAGGAAACAAACACCAAGGTCATAAGAAAGAAAAAAAAAAAGCTTAGAACAGGAAGCCAACAGATATTTGCTTTAAAGGATGAACATGGAAATATCAAAATAGAAAAGAATGAAAAATTTAACAAATTTGATGAAAATTGCTGAGGACTTCGAGACAATGCAGCTAAATACTATATAACAGTGATATAAGAAACAAATTTTCCAATTGACATAATGAAACACTTAGGCCGGTACCAAAAGTAACAGTAGCAGTAGTAATGAAATAATTTAAACGAATGAAAAGAGGCAAAACAGCAGGAAAAGATGGGCTAAATGTTGAATTAATATTAGATGGAGCAGAGCTCATACTAGTAAAAATCACTGAATTTTATGTAAAATGTCTGTAATTATGCTCTATACCTAAGCTTTGAAAAAATTCATCATTTGATTAATTTACAAAAATTTAGATATAAGAGGCCTGAAAATTTACCGCCAAATAAGTTTACTCTCGGTAATATATATATATATATATATATATATATATATA
>NC_090752.1:25654304-25659304 GCF_036898095.1 Palaemon carinicauda
ACATTGAGCAAACTATTAGAGAAGTGACCGAGGGGGAGATTGGATAGGCATAGGAGAGTAGAGGGAACTCCAGGTATGATGAAGAATGTAAGGAAGTAGCAGAGAGAAAAAAAGGAAGCTAAGATTTGGTCCCTTCAGAGCCCGGAGAATGAAGAATTTTGAGAGTTGGAGAGACAGAGATGAAGAGAAGTCTTACCAGTGATGAGAAAAAAAAAAGAGACAAGCTTTCAACAAACAGCTGGACGAGATTGATAAAGACAGAACGGAGGGAATAATACGACTGCATTATCAAGGTATACAGAGACTAAGAGAGGGATACCAAGAAAGACTAAACATGGTTAAGGAAGAAAATGGGGGTAATCATAACAGATGGAAATAAGGTAATGGAAAGATGGAGGACATATTTTGAGGAATTATTAAATAGCCCAAATCCTGAAAACCCAATAAAACCAATTAGAAATAGAAGCTCCGACAAGGTATGATATGAGAAGTGCGATAAAAAGGTTAAAGAACCATATAAGGCCAGGAATAGACAATATTCCAGCTGAAATATAAAAATATGGTGGGGAAATCCTGGAGGAAAAGCTGCATGACATCATAACAATATTATGGAAGGAAGATATAACACCAGATAGATGGGAGGGAGGGATAATGATACCACTATATAAGAAGGGGGATAAACTAATATGCAGTAATTATAGAGGAATAAATTTACATGCTACCGTATACAATATTTTGACCATCATTATACATGAAAAAATTAGACCATATGCAGAAAACATAATTAGGGAGTATCAAGCTGGCTTTGGGTAGGGAAGGTCAACAACAGACCAGCTTTTCACTATATGACAGATCATTGAAAATTTTTGGGAACGCAATAAATATCAAGTACATGTCTTCGTTCATTTTAAACAAGCATATGACTCCATTCACCTACCATTTATGTAGAGCACCATGAGGTGAATGGGTATACCACATAAATTAATCAGAATGAATTAACCGTGCTACAGAAATAAAAAATACTCTATAAGATATGGAAAAAAGCTATCATTACCAATAGATATAAAGACCGATCTGAAGCAGGGATGTATATTGTCACCCATGTTGTTATCATGATGGAAGAAGTAGCAAGAACGATCACAGGCGTACCAGAGGGGATAAAGTATAGGGAAGTGACCATTAACTACCTAGGGTATGCAGGTGATATAGATATACTGTAGTGCTGGAAGATCTGAGGGATACGATAAGATTAACCAATATCTTCAGAGGGAAAGCAGAAAGAATAGAGCTCGAAATAAATCAAGAAAAAAAAAAGTCATGGAAATAACCAAAAGAAAAGAGATGTAGGGAAATGTCAACATCAATGGAATAGAAATTGAAGTGATAAAAGGCTTTAAATATTTGCGGATAAATATAGATGGAGATGGAAATATGAAATCGGAAATAAATGAAAGAATTGGATTTGCGAACAGGTGTCTCTATAGCTTGTTAACACTTCTCATAAGAAGATAAAAAATTAGAAAATAAAAAATTGAGAGTGTATAAGACATAATGAGGCCCATTCTAGTCCATATATACGACCAAGAAAGACAAAAATGGAGGAGGAAACATAACTGGGAGTTGAGAGAGCGGACAAAACTACTACATATAAGTCGATGTGTTAAGGAAAGAAGAATACAATGGGTAGGGCATGTTGCATGAATAGAGGAGCAAAGAATGCCAAGAAGGATCTTCTTGGCACATGTAGATGAACGCAGACCTCTGGACGACCAAGAAAATATTGGAGGAGGTGTTTCGAGGAGGATTTGCAGCAGGAGGGTTTGAACCCTAGAGATTGGATGACTATGGCAAAGGACAGAGGAGATTGGAATACTTTATCGAGCGCGGTCATGGGTCAACGAGTGGCTCCAACGGCAGTAGAGTAAGTAAGAATATATATATATATATATATATATATATATATATATATATATATATATATATATATATATATATGTATATATATATATATATATATATATATATATATATATATATACATATATATACATATATATATATATATATATATATATATATATATATATATATATATATATATATATTTTATGTATATATATATATATATATATATATATATATATATATATATATATATGTATATATATATATGTATATGTGTGTGTCGGTATATATATATATATATATATATATATATATATATATATATATATATATATATATATATATATATATATATATATATATATATGTGAAAATATATATATATATATATATATATATATATATATATATATATATATATATATATATATATATATATATATATATATATATATATATAGCGGACATCCCACTAATGCGGTCAAAACAACAAGAAAAAAAAATTAACCTTAGGTGCGTGGAACATCAGCACCCTCCAAGACGTGACGAACACCAACCGCCCGGAACGACGTACAGCCCTCGTCTGCAAAGAGCTAGCCCGCTTCAATGTTGATGTGGCGGCTCTTAGCGAGACCAGACTACCCGAAGAGAGCAACATCAGGGAAGCTGGAACAGGCTACACCATCTTCTGGAAAGGCAAGGCCCTAGAGGAACCTCGCATCCAC
Source organism: Palaemon carinicauda (assembly GCF_036898095.1). NCBI lineage: Eukaryota > Metazoa > Arthropoda > Malacostraca > Decapoda > Palaemonidae > Palaemon > Palaemon carinicauda. Next base: position 25,656,935 of record NC_090752.1, read on the forward strand.
GGTGTCGGCTTCGCCATCCGTTCCCAGCTAGTGCAGCAGCACAACCTCGCTCCCAAGGCCATCAGTGAGCGCCTGATGACTGTACGCATCCCCATCACGCGGGACAGACACCTCACCCTGATCTCTGTCTACGCCCCGACTAGGACTTCAACCGATGATGACAAAGCTGCCTTCTACACCCAGCTCGACTGCACCATCCAGGCAGTGCCCGCCAATGACAAGCTCGTTGTGCTTGGCGACTTTAATTCCCCAGTAGGCAAAGACCATCGCCTGTGGGAGGGAATCATCGGCCGCCATGGCATTGGATATTGCAACGCCAATGGCCAACTCCTACTGGGTCTGTGTGCAGAGCACCAACTTGTGGTAACCAACACCGTCTTCCAGTTACCAAAACGACAAAAGACCACATGGAGACACCCACGGTCTAAACACTGGCACACCCTGGACTACGTCCTGACCAGAGCCAGAGACCAAGGAGACGTCCGCATCACCCGATCCATGCCCGGAGCGGACGACTGCTGGACGGACCACAGACTCCTCATCTCCCGACTCTCCGTGACGACCCTACGACCACCCAGAAGGGCACCTGCCAGCGTACCACACCAACGCTTTGATTGTAGTAAGCTCTGCAACCCACAGGTGGCACAGAACTACAAGGAGGCCTGCGAACAACACTTCGCAGAACCCGTGGGTCAGGCCACTGTTGAGCAGCACTGGACCACCCTAAGAAACGCCATGGCCCGTGCCGCAGAGGAAACACTAGGCTACACCACCAAGAAACGGCAGGATTGGTTTGATGAGAATGAAGCTACCATCTCTCTTCTCATTGAAACCAAACGACAAGCACGCCTGACTTTGGAAAACCCACCAACAGCAGCTAACAAATGTGCTCACAAGGTGGCTGAAGCTGGTTGCCAAAGAGGGATCTGTGAAGCCCAGAACACCTGGTGGCAAAGAAAAGCTGCAGAAATACAGAGTTTCGCTGACCAACGTGACCTGCGCAGCTTTTATGCAGCAGCAAAGGAAATATTCGGTCCCACACGGTCATCAGTGGGCAGCCTGAAGGACACGGATGGGGCCACGACCATCACCGACAGCGAGGGCATCCTGGCCAGGTGGAAGTCTCACTTTGAGAACCTCCTCAATGACCAAGCAGACACCCCAGACGATCTCCTGCGAATGACCCCGCAGCATCCCGTCCGTCACTGGATGGCACTACCAACCTCCATCCATGACTTCAACAAGGCCCTGCAGTGCATGAAGCCCGGCAAAGCCCCAGGGCCAGACAACATCCCGTTGGAGCTCCTCACTCACGGTGGCCCCGGTTTGAGGAACCGTTTGATGCTCCTTATACTGAAAATATGGGAGACCAAGACCCTCCCCAGTGATTTCCGCGATGCAAACATCGTTACCATCTTCAAGAAGGGAGACAGGGAGAACTGTAACAACTACTGGGGAATATCACTACTAAGCATCGCGAGTAAGATTTTCGCTTGGATTCTCCTTGACCGCCTCCTTATTCTCGCAGAAGACGTCCTGCCAGAGTCCCAGTGCGGCTTTCGACCTTCCCGCGCTACCATAGACATGATCTTCTATGCGCGACAACTACAAGAGAGCCTCGAACAACAACAGCCCATAAAGTTCATCTTCTGGGATTTGAAAAAGGCCTTCGACAAAGTACACCGACCTGCCATGTGGGCTGTCCACAAAAAATATGGCTGCCCACCCGATTTTGTCAAGCTGGTGCGTGCCCTCCATGACGGAATGGTTGGGAGAGTCTGCCACCAGAACTCTCTTTCAGACCCATTCCCCATCAACGGCGGCCTGAAGCAGGGCTGTGTTCTGGCCCCAACGTGTTTCTCGCTATACACCGCAGCAATGCTCAACGAGATTCCCCCAGACACACCCTCAGTCGACCTACGTTTCTGCATGGATGGAGGCGCTTTCAACCTTGCCAGACTCCGCGCCAGAACCAAGACCACCTTGTGTGCAGTGCGAGAACTGCAGTATGCTGATGACAATGCCACCCCAGGTCAGTCGGCAGAGGACCTGCAGTCGTTAGCTGATGCATACAACTCTGCCTACGAACGTTTTGGGATGCAAGTCAACACAGATAAAACCAAGACCCTCGTCCAACATCCACCAGGACTGATGCTCCCAAACTTCAATACCACAGTGAATGACCAACCGTTAGAACAGGTTGACCAGTTCTCCTACCTAGGGAGCATCCTAACATCAGCTCCCACAAGCAAAAAGGACGTGGAGAACAGGATCAAGGCAGCCCACTCCGCCTTTGGCCGACTCAACTGCCGCGTATTTAACAACCACGCACTGACAATGACCACCAAAATAATGGTGTTCAGGGCAGTA
>NC_090752.1:25671804-25679304 GCF_036898095.1 Palaemon carinicauda
AGTTTTGTTAGGACTTAATATTTCTAAGGATTTATTTGTTTTATGTATATTCTTTACAAAGTTTTGCAATTTATATAGAATATATTGAATTTTGTAAAGAATTTATTATTTCAATCACCATTGTATGAAGAATCGTAGTAAGCAATAATTCTTAAGAATAATTACCCAGTTTTGAGTGTACTTAAGAGACCTTTGGATATTCATTGTTTTATATATTTCTGTCTTGCAGTTATTTAACTGTGTCAGAGTTCGGGTATTAATATTTCCAAGTGTAACAGATTTAATGTAAAAGCAAACAAGTAAATTTAGAACTAGAGAGGTTGTTTAGCTTGCCAGCCGTTATATATAAAATATTATAAGTGAACCCTCGTTTATCGCGGTAGATAGGTTCCAGTCGCGGCCGCGATAGGTGAAAATCCGCGAAGTAGTGACACCATATTTACCTATTTATTCAACATGTATATTCAGACTTTTAAAACCTTCCCTTGTACGTAGTACTGTTAACAAACTACCCTTTAATGTACAGAACACTTAATGCATGTACTACAGTACCCTAAACTAAAACAGGCACAACAAGTGAGCAAGTCCTGAACGCGGACATGGTCCTCGTAGAGGACATACCTCCGCACGTGACCTTGACCTTCAGGTGACCTTGACCTTCACGTGACCTTGACCTTCACGTGACCTTGACCTTCAAGTGACCTGCTTGACTTTTGACCTTCAAGTGATCTTTGTTCATTTGCCACTGATACTTAATATGACATTGATATAATGCACCAATATGACCTTGACCTTTGACCTTTATAAATTTGAACATCACCCATGGGTTGCGCCTGGACTAGGACTTCCCTGTTGGCTTATGCAAAAGTCAGTGCTTTATTTCTGTCTCTTGATATGGCCACTTATGTCATAGTGACACCAGTGACCCCTGTGACCTTGACCTTGGGGTGACCTTGACCAAAATTTAATCAGTTCTTCCATACACATTGGGGAACTACTTGGCCAAGTTTGAAGTGATTCCGTGTAGAAATGTGGCCTCTACGTTGTCCACAGACAGACAGACAAACAGAGAAACAAACAAACAAACAAACAAACAAACAAACCGAACCGAAAACATAACCTCCTGGCGGAGGTAAAAATATTAAAGGTGATTTTATATCATGCATTTCCTAAACATGCTAAAAAGCACGATAAAAAATGGCAACCAATGTTTTGTTTACATTTATCTCTGATCATAATGTAGAAACAAACTGGAGGTAGAGCTTTGCTTATTACCCAGACATATTTCCCATACTTTTCCCTTAGAACTACATCACATCTTCCTACTTTAGATATATAGATATATATATATATATATATATATATATATATATATATATATATATATATATGTGTGTGTGTGTGTGTATATATATATATATATATATATATATATATATATATATATATATATATATATATATATATATATATATATATTTATATGTATACACATATACATACCTACATATATACATAAATACATGCATATATATATATATATATTACTGTATATATATGGGTTATGGAAAAAATCCGCGAAGTGGTGAATCCGCGATGGTCGAACCGCGAAGTAGCGAGGGTTCACTGTGTTTGGTTCTTAGTCACGAGCCATAGTATAATATTTTTTTGGTGGCCAGATCAGGGAGCCATCATAGTATAATAATATAATTGATGCACAGACCTGTGAGCTACCGTCATATAATAATTATATTATCATGCCCAGACCCAGGGGATCGAGCGAGTCTGTGATAACAGGGCTGTATTTTGATTAAAGATTTGAATAGTATAGTGTTGATAGGATTTTTTTTATTGTTTGGATATATTTTTGGAAAGGAACTTAATATTGTTCAATTACAAGATGTTACAGTTTAATATCCAAGAGTTTTTTAATAAACCAAGTGTTCAGGAATTCTCAGAAGCTTATGTAACTAAAGCTCAGTGGCTCTCTATCTTAATGGCATGTGGCAGCCATTCAACGAGTCGGAGGATTAAAGCCCAAATCAAGTGTCCAGCCTTAGAAGCGTTGATAAACTCGGGAATGTTGTCGGAATAAAATAAAGTAGCAGCTCGTGAACTGTTGGAGAAAGCTGAAGGAGAGTTTTTTTGCGTAGCAAGAACCAGTTGACCCACAAACTGAAGGCATGAACGCAAATAGGGATGTTAAGGTTGAGATTGGACAAATTGCGGCGGAGGAAAATTTGCATAAGTTGAAGATGAATGCACAATGCAAAGGAAGAGAGAGAAGACAGGAAGAATTAGAAGCAAGGAAAGAAAAAAAGAGAGAGAAGAGGGGAAAGAATGGAAGCAAGATGAGAAGAGGAAGAATGATAAAAAAACGACATGCAAAAGAAATGGAAGCAAGACGAAAAGAAGAAGAGAGATAAGAAAAACGACGCTTGGAAGAAATGGGAGCAAGACAAGAAAACGAACTAGAAGAAGCCAGAGAGATCACAGAACATGCAAGGTTAATGTAAGCAAGGCGATAAGAGAGAACAATGGAAGAATCAAGGCATGCGCAGGAGTAGGAGCTGTTGAACGCCTGTGCTCAGCTGACGAACAGAGACGGCCCCTGCTACGAACAATCCAGTGTTTAATGTGTCGGAAGCTCAGATATTAATTCTAAGGTTCACAGACGAGGCCCTAGATGAGTTTTTCTGTCATTTTAAAATCGTTACATCGATGATGAAATGGCCAGAAGATAAATGGTCTATGTTATTGCAGAATGTGCTCTTTGGGAAAGGCCGCAGTGCTTACTCTTATCTCAGGACCAGAGGAAGGAGTATCAAGAAATGACGAGGAGCGCACTACAAGTGTATCAGATGACCCCTGAATATTATAATGAAAGATTCGTAAGTTTGAGAAAGACAAGAAAATTACTTCCCTGGCTTACACTTGTAAGGTGCGATGATGTTTTAAGAGATGGACAGAGGCTGCTAACATGAGAGAGATGGCTGATTTAGAAGAATTGATAATAATAGAACAGTATCTACGAGGAATTCCTGAACATATTCAAACGTACTTGAGAGAGAGAAAGAGAGAAAGAGAGAGAGAGAGAGAGAGAGAGAGAGAGAGAGAGAGAGAGAGAGAGAGAGAGAGAGAGAGAGAGAGAGAGAGGTGAAAAAACTTGATAAAGCCGCTTCGCTGAATGAAAATTATATTATTATCAGTTGTCAACCCTTCTCTCACATGGAGTTTCAACCGTCATTCCAACCAAGTGTCAAGTATACGCCGAACCATGGAAACCAGTTCAGTAAGAACTATGTGAACAAGCTCGACAGCTACAGTGGAAGTAGCACTAGTACTGTCCCGAAAGAATATGCGATAGTAATAAAGCAATAATCATTTAATCGTCCACCTTCAAGTATCGTGGTAAGAGAGGCCATATATAAGGAATGTTGGTCAAACTAACCGAAAGCAGTCATCCAAGTGATTAAGGATAATTCAACTTCACAGAATGCGAAGATGAAGAAGCAATCAGGAAAGGAAGGAGAAGAAAAAAAAATAGCCAACGTTTACAGTACAAACCGGATGAACCCAAAAAGCGTGGATACCTTTAAACCATAGATTTATGAAGGTATGTTAGCAGCAACAGAGAGGAGTAGGAGAACCCCAGTCAGTATATTGAGCGACACAGGTTACAACCATAGTGTGGATATACGAGGAGTACACGCGTGGATGGATCAGTCTCTCACAGATGACTCTCTTATTTTGAAGGGAATAGGAGGTGAGGAGATTACCCCTATTTGCCGTTTGGAACTGTCATGCAAATTGGTGACAGGTAATTTTGACTTGGCAGTAAAGGATTCATTGGCATTCAAAGGAGTAGACATCCTGTTGGGTAATGAGATTGGTTGAGCACTGTTCCTGCTTTGTCCCTATGTAACGGAGAAACCATTGAAATATAGTCCTACGACTGAACTCGAGAAGGATTACCCATATCTGTTTCCTAGTTCTGTGACAACTAGGAGTATGACAAAGAAAGTGGGTGCTGAAGAAGAAAGGGAAATCGAAGGAGCGATGAAATTCCCGGATTTGTTTTCTGAAGAAGAGGATTCCCTTGAAGGTACACAAGAGGAGAACTACCGAGAAAGACCAAGCGAAGACGAACAACCAACGAGTGAACAAGAAAATAAAGAGGAAATGGACCTGGAAGAAATTGAAAACTCAGTGTTAGAAATAGGACAAATAAGTAGGAAAAGGCTGATAGGATTGCAACGGATGATGCAACGTTAACAAAGTTATTATACCATGTAGTGGGCGAGACGGTGGCTCTTGGTGATGCATAGACCCGCCGATATCCCTGGAAATGCCGAATGGGGCTATATGGTCAAATATTAATTCCCGCACCGTTGAGAAGACAGGTGATCGCCATCGTGCACGAGGTGGGACATATGGGGATAAGGAAGACAATTGAGAAGATAATGAAACATATTTTATGGCCTTGCATGCATAAGGACCTGAGCTATTTTTGCCATGCATGTTATGTATGTAAAATATTTGGAAAGCCAAACGAGTACATTAAGAAAGCTCTCTTACACCCGATAAAAGTGCCGAGGAGAACCCCTCAGCAAGGTAATGATCGACTTTGTGGGACCCTTACCAAGGACGAAAAAAGTTCACGAATATATGGTAACCTTGATGTGACCAGTAATGAGATACTCAGAGGCCATACCCGTCAGGAACACTAGTTCTAAAATAATCACCGAGAAATTACCAGACATTTTTGCTAAGTTTGGTATACTGGAAATTGTTCAAAGTGACCACGGAACAAATTTCACGTCAAAATTATTTCTGGACGTAACGAAACTGTTGGATGTAAAACAACAACTATCAACTGCTTAATTTCTGGACACCCAAGGGGCACTACAGAGGTTTCATCAAATGTTAGAAAGTATGTTGATGAAGTTCTGCAACGAAACTGTAAATGATTACCATTGATGTTATTTGAGGTACGTAATACTTATCAAGAAAGAATGGGATGTAGCCCAAAGGAAATGGTATTTGAATGAGAATTACGAGGACCGATTAAAATGTCAGATAAAAATGGAAGGACCGAGAGGAAACGGATGGAAAATATGTCAAGAATTTTAGGTAAAAGATTGGCGAGATAAGAAAATTTTCTATAGACAACCTGAACACGAGTCAAGGAAAAATGAAGAAAAGGTTTGATGTGAAAAGTAAGGACAGACAGCTTTCAATAGGACAACAGGTATTAGTTTCCTTGCTGATAAGGAGATTCCCAATTCCCAACAAGTTTCAAGGACCATTCAAGATTTTGGAGCAGATCAATGACTTGACCTACGTTATCGAAATCCCAGGACGAAAGAAAAGTGAAAGGAAAGTAAACGTCACCCAACTGCAACACTACTCGAACGAAAATGAGACCGAAACTTCATAAGTATGTATAGCGCAAACCATACCATCCATGGAAAATGACGATGGATATGAGGTAGGAGGAGTAAGGAAAGTGAATAATTCGTGTATAATTCGAAATTTGGGAGAAAAAATAACTCATTTGGCCCAGTAGCGAGAAGAGGAATTAAGACGATTAATTAGAAGTTTCCCTGAAATTTTCTCGGACGTCCCAAAATGAACCAACCTAACGAAGCATGAGATACACCTTAAAACCACGGAAAGACCATTTAAACGACGCACCTATTGACTGTCGCCATATAACTGAGAAGTCATGAGAAAAGAAGTGGATTATTTGTTAGAAAATGGATTAGACTAAAAAAGTTCTATCCCTTACAGTTCTCCATGCTTAGTCGTGAAAACACTGGACGGATCTTTTAGGATGTGTACGAACTATCGAAAGTTAATCTCGATAAATGTGGCCGATGATTATCCATTACATCTCATCGACCAACTACTTGACAATATCGGACAAGCAAGGTTCGTCTCCAAGATCGACTTGTTAAAATGCTATAACCAAGTTCCTTCGGATGACAAAGCAAAATTGTTATTAGTTTTTATAACCACGTTTCAGTTATATCAAAACACAGTCATGCCCTTTGGTCTAATAAACGCCCCCACTACTTTTCAACATGTGATAGATAACCTTTCTAGGATCGATAGAAGGAGTGGGGGTATATCTCGACGATATTGTGGTATATTCATCGACCTAGGAAGAACATTTACAAATCCTGAAGAAGGTATTGCAAAAGCTGCGAGGAGCATACCTGACGATTAACCTGGAGAAGAGGGAATTTAGAGAGGCAACAGTTCGTTACTTGGGATTTGAAGTGTGATGATGACCAATTGCCCCAGTAGCCGCTAACGCTGAAGGAATAAAGAAAGCATCAACCCCCACAATGAGAAAGCAATGACAATGTTTCTTAGGGATGGCAAGATTCTACCGACGTTTTTACCAGAGCTCTTTGGCTGTAGTCGCTCTCGTTACGATTTGACTAGCCCCAAGAAAAAAAACCTGGAGAAGAGGGAATTTAGAAAGGCAACAGTTCGTTACTTGGGATTTGAAGTGTGATGATGACCAATTGCCCCAGTAGCCGCTAACGCCGAGGGAATAAAGAAAGCATCAACCCCCACAATGAGAAAGCCATTACAATGTTTCTTAGGGATGGTAAGATTCTACCGACGTTTTTGCCAGAGCTTTTTGGCTGTAGTCGCTCTCGTTACGGATTTGACTAGCCCCAAGAAAAAAATTGTATGGAACAACGAGTGCCAGGAATCCTTCGACAGGATAAAGGCCATATTAACTTCAAAACCGATACTGTGAGCACCTGATTTCAACAAACATTCCTTATCCAAGTGGATGCGTTGAATAACAAGATGATAGCTGTTTTATTGCAAGAGGACAAGAAAGGAATTCTTCATTCTCTTTATTTCATGTTGTTGAACCTAAAAAAAAACATCAGCAAGCCTACGCCTACTCGACAGCGTAAAAGGAACTACTAGCGTTAGTTACAGCGATAAATAAGTACGAGATCTATGTGTATCGACAACAAACTGAAGAGATTACAGTGTATTCGAATCGTAATCGTTAAACGTTTGTTACTAAGAGGAGAAAAAATAATCAATGGTTAACTATGTGGTCATTATGTTTGCAACTGTATTGTATCAATGTAAAACATATATTAGGTGAAGATAACATGGTTGCAGATTGTTTACCTCGAGCTGAATTGATGGGTTCAGGCCTAAAATAAATAATCTCTTTTGGCGGGAGCTATCTTATGAAGCTGGGCTAGTGTAGAGTAAATATAGAAGTTTATTCAGGATTTTATTTATATTTCATTTGTGCATTGGAGAGATGAATAGCCAGCCTTTAAAATTAGTTCCTTTTGTGTAGATTTATTTACATTATGTAAATTACGTAAGACCTTCGTCGTTAATTTCTTTGTATTCCTTATTCAAGTTAGTATATGTAAATTTTTTTATTTCTTTTAAGAATTAGCTTTTATTTCATGTAAATTTCTTACCAAGTCTTACTTAATGTGTAGG
>NC_090752.1:25684304-25691804 GCF_036898095.1 Palaemon carinicauda
TATGATGGATGTTACCAAAAATAGATTTGGGACTGCAGTCATGGTAAGGATAAAATATTTGATGTTAATTACGATGAACGTGTGGATGATGATGATGATGATGATGATGATGATGATGATGATGAGGAGGAGGAGGAGGAGGAGGAGGAGGTGGTGGAAATGAGGAGGAATATGATTGTTACGATTAAGCTACAATATCAATTACTCATACGACTTAAAATGCCGAAATAATCTTCACAATCTTGATAATAGATTTGATATTGTAACTTATGAAAGCATTAAAGGTAATGAAAGATCCAGCCATAAAATCGTGTTTAATTGTATCATCTATTGGAGATATGAAAGTACGAAAGGTTCTCACAACCAGCACAGTTTACGCATTTTCCCCAACTGAATTCCAGGATTCCTAATTGGATCAAATGAGTGCAAATGATTTACCTCAGAAACTTGACTAGAAATTCATGAGAACATTTACGAGAGGAAATGGCTTCATTCCATCCAAAGGGAAATCAACTCATACAAGTCTGTGAATTTATTCCTTCAATCTCGCTTACTCGGTCGTCCTCGTTGCTCAGGACCTCAGCGTTATGAAGGTCAATTAAATTACGCAAGATCAGGAAGTGGCTTGAAACATTTTTCTTTTTAATGTGTAGGTATTTACTAAAACTTCTTTAATGTTAGCTAGAGAATTTATCAGCTCACTGATTCAGGTGTCAGGTAAGCCATGCCATTTAGACAATGTTTATTGTAAAAAAATCTATAACTTAATTTCAATCAATCAAGGGTTTACAAATCCTCATAACATAAAAGCTCCCTTCGAAATGATAAAAGCTTTGTACTGAAAAAAAAAAAAAATCCTTCCTGTGTTCAGATCCAAAAATTTGCTTCATGCAATAAAATATCTTTCAAGGTCCATTTCATGGAAAATGATTTACGGAGCAGAAAGTATTTGAGGAGATGAAGAAAGAGAAAGGATTCTTCATTCCAAGGATATTGTCGTAGAGGTTCTAACTACATATGAGACAAAGCGAAATGTAAAGTATGACGAGCCAAGAGAAGGTTGTGACTCGGAAGCGGGATGGAAGCAACAGAGTCACAACCTACTCGTGGCTCGTCACATTCCGGGATCACCAATGTGACGAGCCAAGAGTAGATTATGACTCAGTTGCTTTCATCCCGCTTTTAAGTCTCAACCTAATATTGGCTCGTCACAAAAGCAATATTTTGGGGGAGATTATATGTATTTGGCCTCGTATTTTCTTTTATTTATCACTCCAAAGTTCTCCAATATTTCAGGACATAACCTTACTGTATGTAACTTGGGAGTTAGATGCTGATTGAAGATCTTTTCCCTAAGAATTATAACAAAAACTGTGCAATTTGTTCACACGGTTACCTGTTTGCAGTAAAAAACGGTAATAGTCCCGGAATTACTGTTGCCAGGCATTTACCGTTTTAAAAACGGATATATTGACGTAAATGAGTGACATTACGGCCACCAACCAGTAAAAGATAATAACAAAGTAGGGTAAAAATTACGGTTGTTTGTATTTGACTGAGAACAGTATATTTTACGGAGAATTTCCGCTTAAAATCACGGTTTCTTTAACAGTGTATTTTATTGCCATATTTCATTGATATATGCATGAGTTATGCATATTGAGTTCGATACTTTTCACACAGGAAACTATAATTACAAGAACAGCAACACCAATTACAGTTCATTGAATAGCACTCATCTGTTTTCCCTTTGTTCTTTAATGAGCTTTATTTCTTTTATCATTTGTAGTTCTCTTAATCCTTTGAAAATAAATTGATCTGCATTATGCATTACAACGATGATGTTCATATTCGTTAAAAAAAAAAAAAAATAACATAATTAGATTCTATTTCCTTTCATCCCAGCATAATGAAATAAGTAAATATCTTCCACTCTATCATAGGATTTGTTTGACATTTATCTCTAATATTAAAGAAATGCACTCTTATCTAGTACCAATAATATACATAACTATATTTTTTACGAATTTATCTTGCTCAAACCCATATAGATTTTGTAAGGGAAATTACATTGGATTGGTTAAACATAAACTTAAGTATTGCCATGGGTGCTTTACATGTTCCCTTTTCTTTCTATGGTTTTACTTGAATGCTCTGTTACCACTAAATGTCCTTCAATTTATTGTGGTATGGTAGCGCTAAGAGGAGTTTTTCTGTTTTATTGCAATAAAAAAAGTATTTATGCTCTCCCATGGGTATTCCTTGATAGATCATGAGATCTTTTACCAATATTTACAATTACATCATCCATTCCTTTATCGTTGAATTGAAGGCTATTTTTTTTTTAAATGATTTAAAACGCCTTTGATAACCATACCACATTTTTTAGAAGTAGTAATTACAATTGAAATCAAATTAAAAACAAAATCAATATGTCAATCAGGCGAATTTAGGTATGCTTATGGAGTGACATATCCGAATGTTCATTATATTGGATATCATTTTATTATTCTAAACTATAATCAACTGGTATCTAAGTGAATAACGAGGCAACGTCAAACCTCACTATACTCATATTTTTTAATGAGGCGTACTTGCACCGACTCGCAGAAGTGCCTTTTAGATCGGAAAATTTTTTCTGCTACCTGATTGGTTAGAATTATATTGTCCAACCAATCAGCGAGCAGGAAACCTTTACGAGATAAAAGGGCACCCCTGCAATTCGGTGCAAATCTGCCTCGCTAAAAAGAATTGACTATAGTCTAAAACATCTGATAATCTGTATATCATTCAACTCATTGTGTTAGACTCCAAGTTAGCACTGTGCCACATTACAAATCCCTGGGTCGCCTTCTTTTGGCAACCTTCATTCCACCTACTTAACTTCTCTCTCTCTCTCTCTCTCTCTCTCTCTCTCTCTCTCTCTCTCTCTCTATTTATATATAAATTGGTTTATTTTCAAATTTATAACAGAAAGCGTTCAAACTTTGTTTTCACGCCACCATTAAGATAATGTTCTCTGAATAAATGTTTCCTAATATCCAAAATGTGGCATTCGAGCGAGAACTTTCCCTTATGCATATGTCAAGCCTTGCTATTACACAGTGTCACACACTCTAGAAGCCAGCGGTCAAATATGCCGAAGAACTCCAGGAACACGACACAAAGTAAGTCTGAGTAGTTGAAATGTAGGTGGATTCATTCATTATACTTATTTCAGAAGGCTCATATGAATTTCTAGTCTAAAATTCAGAGAGAGGAGTATGCCTTCTGGGGAAACTTTAATAACGAGAGAGAGAGAGAGAGAGAGAGAGAGAGAGAGAGAGAGTTGGTTTTTTCAGCATTACACCCATTTATATAGAAACAGATATATTGAAATATAAGAAGAATTTATTGCGGAAATACACCAGTTTATATAGGAATAGGGAGTGAGAAAGAGACTAAAATAATTTACATAAATGAACCAATTCATATATATATATATATATATATATGTATATATATATATATATATATATACATATATATATATATATATATATACATACATATATATATATATATATATATTTATATATATACTGTATATATATATATATATATATACCTATATATATCATTACAACAAGTGAATTAAGTGAATTCCTGAGCTCCAAAATTAACCTGCTTTATATTACATACTTTGATACACAAGAGAGAAACCTCTGTGCTCTGGGAATGATACGCAACTCCCAAACGATAATATAAATGAACGCTATATAACTAAAAGGTCTCTTTACTCTACACTCAAAGCAAAACAAGGTGAGTATTTTACTTTTAACGGAAACTATTCTTAAATCAGTCTCTTACTTCGGTTCTTATTCAGGGGATACAAGGAAAGCACTTAGATAAGTATTGGTGATCGATATAATACACTTTTTACAAAAATAAATATATTTTATGAAAATAAGAATTCAACGGTTATACCAAAAATTAATCACTCGAAGTTTAAAAATTGAACTTAACCTTAGACTATGACAAAATAAAGACACTTAAAAAAAAAATTATCCTATCACTTGTTTTACTGGAAAAAATAATTTATGAAAAATATTAAGTTTTTCCCATTATTAAAAAAAGTTGATCCTTCAACACTACAGAAAAAAAAATCAAATTTCCACTAACATACTGTATATTTAACTATTACTCTTATGTCCTCAGTCTCACACAAGGTTACCAAACTGTTAAGAAACTATAAATGCACTGTTTAACTTAATCTCAAAGGGCCAGTCATAAAAACCAATTCCTTTTTAAAATATACTTGTACTCGCATATACACGGCACTTCCTATAAATTAACTCAGAAATTTCAATGTCTGAACAACACTCCTCATATTTGAGTGAAAATATTAAGTACGTTGGAGAGGAAACACTATGCACGTGGGAGAGGAGACACGTAGTTGCTGGATAGATGCTGGTGAGAGACTGTTAGTCGATGGCTCTTTCTGGGGGTCAAGCTGGATCTTTTCTGGCTCTTATGCATTGGAAGGCTCCTATATATCAATTTAATTAATTCCAGAATATTCCAGTTCTGCCTTCTGAACGCATGGGGACGGGGTCTAGCGACGTCAAGGCTGCCAACGTGGCATTACGGAAGTAAGCTACTATCGTCGCTTGGAGAGGTAACTCTCTCATCTAACTTAGCCCACCTCCTCTTGCAACATTAGAAAAAAAAAATAATTTCTTGACGAGAATCTTCCTGCAACTTCAACCACGTGGAAACATGATGCAATCCTTATCGTAAGTCATACATGCTTTTTAACAAGATTACATAACACCTCTTAACTAAACTATGTGAAATAAAGAATTTAATTCTTTAAGAATACGTAAATTCCCATATACAAAACTGAATGAAAATACAACTAAATGAATGACAAAAGTAGTATGTAATTTACATACATTAACTTAATCCTACGTGAGTGGGACCCACCTTACGAGCTGGCTATGCATCTATCAAATACAAAATTAGGATACGTAAATAAAATATTTCAATTTCATATGGACCTGATCTGTAAGAATATATATATATATATATATACACATACATATATATATATATATATACATATACATATATATATATATATATATATGTATATATGTGTGTATATATATATATATATACTGTATATATATGTATATATACTTGTATATATACTTCTATATATATATATATATATACATATATATATATATGTATATATATATATATATACACACATATATATATATATATATATACACATATACAGTATATATATATATATATATATATTTATATATATATAGATATATTTATATATATATATATATATATATCATGCATGTATATATATGTATGTATTTATAATATATATATATATATATATAAATATATATATATATATATATATATATTTATATAAATATATATATATATATATATATATTTATATATATATAAATATATATATATATATATATATGTATATATTTATATATATATATATATATATTTATATATATATATATATATATATATATATAGGTTTTTTTATAAAGGCCCATAACAGAAATAAAGGCAATAAAAATGAGTAATTATATTTCCACCAATACACACTGGCCTTCTTTAAGGTGTACAGTAAAAATGAAAAAAGATGTGGGTAGTGACAGTTTATATATATAAAAGCAAATGCATGTCTACAATTGTTCTTTGGAGGCTGTATTAAGTTCTGGAAGGATTAGCTCAATTTATTTCCATCCAGGTGCGTCTTCATATTCTCGAGCTGATCGGAGGAGGTCTTGACCTTTAATGTGTATCTGGTGGTCGGTCTCGGTGGATTATTTATTATACAATCGGGTTGAGAAGGATGTTGTACACTATGTCAACTTTCCATTGTCCATCAGATAAGTTCACTGTATTCGGTTGATTTATGATGGCTGATTCTAGAATCTTCCTTCTGTACGGACAGGTACTTTTAATAAGTAAAGATGACTCACTCCAGTTAATCTGGTGTCTAAAATCTTTAAGATGAACGGAAATCCCTGAGTTATGAAAGTCACTCCTGACAGATCTTTTATGTTTGGATAATCTCTGAAATAAAGAATGGGTCGTTCGTCCCATGTAGACTTTTAACAATCTCTTCTGTGTAATTTATAAACTCCGGAATCTATATCTCTTTTATTTTGATAAACATTGGTAAGGCTGGTTCCTATAGCTTGGGATATGAAAAAACAAAGGGGTTCTCAGCTTCAATATTATTTGTTATATTTTAATGCCTTTTATTTATGGATGTTTTATTTTAGCTTAAATACTTTTTGGTAACTTGGTGATCTTTATAATATATTGTCTTGGCTTTTTTGGTGGCCTTTTCTATAACATACATCAGGTAGAGTAGCTGTTGGAGTTGTTCATGGATGATTTCAAACTCTTTACTTAAGTAGGCTTGGGGAAAAATTCTCAAGCCCCTAAGAAATACATGACAAGCTATTCCATTTTTTACCGATATGTCAAGATAACTAAGGAAATGAATGTAAGAAATAGAAAAGTTGGTTTGCTGTACACAGTGAAATTGTACCCTAACGATTACCTCAAGTGGCCATAGTTCCGCTCTGCCTTTAGTAAAGTAAGTAGTTTTAGCATTTCCTTAGAAATGTATCACAGATTCCATGTATAATTATTTTCTTTACTTAGCATATGTATAAATCCCTTCTTATTCTTGCTATTGACTAGAAAATGTACATTTTCATTATCACAGGTTTATCAGCTATAGCTTTCACAAGAGCAGCAGTATTATCTTTCAATCCTGACTTATATTTTAAGTAATTACTTTCAGAGTAATCAAACAAGATTCAATTGTTCCGCTACTTTGTCAGGAAAAAAAAAAAAAAAAAAAAAAAAAAACAATGCATTAGTGCCTGATATCTCTGTATGTGGCTCCATAGGACTATAGGATTAGTCGAACAAACACCCCAACATTATGTATACGATGAGGGCCAAATATTTGCATTGTAAAGCTGTTGGAATATTACCGCCAACAAGTTTCCAGATGGTGCTAGAGAAGTTTACAGGAATCAAAGAGGGCTTGTGAGTATCTATATTACGGTCAATTGATCAGCCTTTGGAAGAAGGGCAGTAGGTTATCCTGGATTTAGTCTTCAATAGTCTGTAATGTATAGCATTGAGAGATGACTTAATATCAATGATGATGATTTCCTTCCTCTTGAAAATGTACTTAGACGGTGTTCTCTGGTCCATGAAGATTATTGTAGCCCTTACAGTTTATGCATTATTAGTAATAATGGCAGATTATGTGTGAGCTCCAGTGCCAATACGTGTGCTTGAATCATTGCTGGACCGATTTTGCTCCAGCAGAAAAAGAAAAAATTACCAGTCTTTGGTAGCCAGGGATTTTTCTTGATTTCGCCATCCTTGTTCTACTCTCCAGTTCTGTTGCATTTGTGAGAGCCACAACTAGCACACTTG
>NC_090752.1:25696804-25726804 GCF_036898095.1 Palaemon carinicauda
TCGAGTGATCCTTGGAGCTCGTGTTTCACATACACTGTAATAGTATTTCTGTTTTTTTTTTTTTTTTTTTTTTTTTTTCGTTTTACATATATTGCTCCCCCCACGCCCTAATAAGAGCCTGTTTAAGTTATATTCAAGCTATAACCGAGCTATGGAATGATCTTCAAAATCGGGTAATTGAATTGGTAAAAGTTAAAAGGTTCAAAATTGAAGCAAATATTTTTATGTTGAACAAGCTGACATATGTCTATTTTTATTGTTTATACATGATACATAAGTTTTATTGATGTTGCTGGACTTAAAATATTTTATTTTGATTGTTTAATACTTTCCTTATCTGCTTCCCTCAGAGGGATATTTTCTCTGTTGGAGCCTTTGGGCTTATAGCATCCTGCTTTCCAAACTAGGATTGTAACTTAGCTAGTAATATATATATATATATATATATATTTATATATATATATATATATATATATTTACATATATATACATATATATATATATGTATATATATATATATATATTTATATATATAATATATATATAAATATATATATATATATATATATATATACACACACACACATATATATATATGTATATATATATATATATATACATATATATATATATATATACACATATACATTTATATATCTATATATGTATATACATATAATAAATCTATATATATATATATATATATCTATATATATATTTATATATATATATATATATATATACATATGTGTATATATATACATACATATATATATATATATATATATTTATATATTGTGTGTATATATATATATATATATATGGTAACAATAACAAATGTTCCAATTTTAGTCCAATACAGGACAAAGGCCTCAGACATGCCCTTATTCATGCCTGAGGTTAGGTCATTTTCATCGCCTCGCTGACCATTATGAATTAGTGATGCAATGACTGACACTTTAGTCTGATCGTTCATAGTAAACCGACCTAGAATGGATAGTCCTGACTAGTAGAGCTTTGCTGATCATAGCGATGCATAAACCCTTTCACTACGTTAAGGCATCCACACTCGGAAATATTTATAGACTTATATATATATATATATATATACATATATATATATATATATATATATACTTTATATGTAGGTACAGTTGGCTTCATTAATTCAAGGAAGGTAAGGAGATGTCCAATAGCTAAACAGTACATTTTAGCAGCTGATAACGCTGCCTGTAGTAAAAAGTTGCTAACCCTATAAACACGTGATCAAAATAATTTTCATTATTTTTTCACGAAGTGCTCCATTGAAAGAAAAAAAAAATCGATCGCACAGCGCTTCCTAGAATTAATAAAAAGGCTTAGCGACTTTGTTATATACGCCGCGTTGCCAACTGTTCTGTTTTTGCCAAATATAGTATAACCTGCGAAAATATATACCTTTCAAATGTTTGTCTTAACTTCTCGTGAAGTATACCAGAATTAATTAAGACAACTGTACAGGGTTGTGCCATTCCACTGCACCGCCCTCGAAAATACAATTAGCTAATTTGGCAATGTGACTGAGTAGTGCAGTAATTACTTCACAGTTGGTAGGTCCAGGATCTCTTCTAGTCTAATGACAACAGCTTCCCCGTCGTTGAAAATAGGAATAGATATCATCCTAGGTCAAGATAAAGGTCATAAGATAACAGCATTTAGCTAAAGGACTTGCTGAGAAACTATAAGGTTATAACCTGCTTATGCCGCTCCTTTCAAAGGTATGCAGTAGAATGACACATTCCCGCACATAACACACATACACAAACACACACACACACACACACACATATATATATATATATATATATATATTTGCATGAGATACTACCGCTAGAGAGTTATGAGGTCCTTTGACT
The DNA here is from genome assembly GCF_036898095.1 of Palaemon carinicauda. Taxonomy (NCBI): domain Eukaryota; kingdom Metazoa; phylum Arthropoda; class Malacostraca; order Decapoda; family Palaemonidae; genus Palaemon; species Palaemon carinicauda. The sequence continues at coordinate 25,698,700 of NC_090752.1, forward strand.
GGCCAGACAGTACTACATAGGACCCTTCTCTCTGGTTACGGTTCTTTCCCTTTGCCTAAACAGACACCGAATAGTCAGGCCTATCCTTTACAGATTCTCCTCTGTCCTCATACACTTGACAACACTGTGATTAATAGACAATTCTTCTTCACCCAAGGGGTTAACTACTGCACTGTAATTGTTCAGTGGCTACTTTCCTCTTGGTAAGGGTAGAAGAGACTCTTTAGCTATGGTAATCAGCTTTTCTAGGAGAAGGACACTCCAAAATCAAACCATTGTTCTCTATTCTTGGGTAGTTCCATAGCCTCTGTACTATGGTCTTACACTGCCTTGGGTTAGAGTTCTCTTGCATGAGGGTACACTTGGGCACACTTTCCTATCTAGTTTCTATTCCTCTTGTTCTGTTAAAGTTTTTATAGGTTAAATAGGAAATATTTTTTTTAATATTGTTACTATTCCTAAAATATTTCATTTTTCCTTATTTCCTTATTTCCTTTCCTCACTGGGCTATTTTCCCTGTTGGGGCCCCTAGGCTTATAGCATCCTGCTTTTCCAACTAGGGTTGTAGCTTAGCATTTAATGATAATAATAATAATAATATATGAATATATATATGTATATATACACATATATATATATATATATATATATACATATATATATATATATATATATATATTTTCATATATGTGTATATATATATATATATACATATACATATATATATATATATATATATACATAAATATGTATATATACAAATATATAAAATATATATATATATATATATATATATCTATATATATATATATATATATATACATAAATATGTATATATACAAATATATAAATATATATATATATATATATATATGTCAATATCTATATATATATATATATATATACATATATATCTACATATTTATATATTTATATATATATATATATATATATCTATATATATCTATATATATATATATATCTATATATATATATATATATATATATGTATATATATAGATAGATATATATAAATATATATATATATATATATATATATATACAGTATATATATGTCCTACGCCATAGACAGAAAAATATCGATATAAATGTTAGTTTGATTTTATAAAGCAAGATCATTGACCTTTTTAAGGGTACCAAGATTCTTCTAAATTGAACTGTGAGATCATGGGACACTTTTATCTGTATATGGCGTGTCTTAAGGGCCTATGGATGACAGTATCTTTCGATCAGAGTGGAGATTTTTACAAATTTAGAAGATTCGGCTTTTTGACAGAGCAACATTGCTTCCCTCGCTCATAAAGAGAATCAGTACAACTCGAGGTCTCACAAGCGTAATAGGGTAACCAATTGAACGTAAGTAACTTTATAATGAAGTAGATATATATGCATATATACACACACACACATACACACACACACACATATATATATATATATATATATATATATGTGTATATATAGTGAGAAACTTCCACGTTGGGAGTGAATGTGAATAGTCGAATGGCCAAAAGGTCAAACGATAAAGAATAAACTATCAATTCTGATAGGGATGGTTGATGAATGGAAGAAGCTAATTCATAATGGTATTTAGGAAAAGAAATAACACATCTAAGTGTCGTAGAAAGGTGAGGCAAGAAAAATAGCCATGTAAGTGCATATTATTTGAAAGATACTTGGAATATATGTAGATGGCAAGTGAATGAGTGATTGGAGAGCTGGACAAACTCTCTTTAAAAAAAAAAATTAAGTGGACAAAATAAAACTGAAGGAAAGAATTTATGGCTGTGACTTTTTGAAGAGAGTTGGGAAAAATTAGCTAGACAAGACTACATCAATGGAATGAATGTCGAAAAAGTTTTGAAGTAAGATGTAGAAGCTAAATTCAAATGAAGGTTTGATGTGTTTTTTTCGTGCAGTTGAACTATTGTACATTTTTATTTGTGTTGCTAACAAATGCTGCCTCAGGGATCAAAGTGTTTTTTGTTCAGGAAAAGTACATTTATACACTATTATACGTATTTGTGAAAAGAAATTGACTGATGATCAATACGCTTGCTACACGAACTGCACTGTATATGTATAAATACTATGCAAAAAAGGCATAAAAAAAAAGGTCGAAGTTATTTCATGTAATTGTTATTCCTTTGAAGTTCATATGAAGGTTTATCTTTCTTTAATACTTAATTTCAAGTGTAAATATCCTGGTAATTTAAACCTCATTCCAAAGATATTTCATCTTAGAAAATTCCCTACGCATTGAATATCCAAGTTAACAAAATGTGCCCATTTCCATTCTTCAATCAATGTTTGGGCCGAATATCAAGGAGTTCCCTCTAGAAAACAACAGAAGTAAATTAGATGCATTTTCATCCTCTGGATATTTTGCTTCAGACCTGTCAATAAAAGAGGGAAAAGGTCAAACAAGAAAGAATTATCTGGGAAAGCTGAAATAAGTTTCATTGTCTTCATGACAGGGTACTCTCAAATAGGTCAAGTATCAGCTTTGCAACATCCAGCCAGTGAACCGTAGACTGGCCCATTAAAGCATTTGAGGAAAAAAAGTGCAGGAGGATTGTTTCATACAAAGGTTAAGTATTTACCGAGTATGAATCCATTTCCCATTACTGTGCCAGTAAAAACAATGGAATCCCCATGACTAATGGGAAAATTGCAAATAAACATGGTGTCCATGCTGGAGTAGTTGCATGGATAAATGTGCCGCTCACTTGTCAAATGATGTCCTAGATCTCATACATTTCCCTTACAAAGGTTTCACACACTGATTATGACACCACATAAACAGTACTTAACCAAGCTTTAGAGAAATGCAAAGAAATGAAACAACAAAGTTACTTTGGTACCTTTGATTAACCTTTGTATATCAGTACTCGTAACATTGTTGCAGAATATGGTCAACATCCACACCTACGTTGGGTTAATGTATGTTCTGGTACATTCCGCTTGTCGATGTCCTTTATGGGTGTAATTGGTTTCATCATGAATGAAAGTGGATTAAACTAAACTTTTAGAATTGTTTATGCGAGTGCATCTGTTGACAAAATGTTAACTGGGCATGCTTATTCAAGAGCAATTAGGGCACATGCTACATTGTCTAAATCAATCTCGAATGAAATATATTTCTTACAATAAGACACCCCAAAAACTTATGGTCCTGGATCTGCTATAACATGGTCATTGAACAGCCACTACCGTGGTTGATGAAGGGCTCCGTTGGACTGACACATGGTAATGAGTCAAGGTACCTCTGCAAAACTCGGGTTGTAGTACCTTGAAATGGTAACATTGATAAAACATTATATTAAATCAGCGCTCAGGCAACTAGAAACTACACCTAGACACAATTCAAAATATGCTACCCTACTTTCCTGATAGTGGTCAGTTTTGTATGCAAAATCAGTTCAGTTTTATTTACAAGACTTGTATGACTTAAAAGACACGATTACAAATAGGGAATTTACATATTAGGTTCAATTTTCTTTTTACACTAGGGCACCCAAAAAACTTTTGGTTTGGGATCTGATATGACATGATCATTGAACAGACATTGCTGTGGTTGATGAAGAGCTCCGGTGGACTGACACATGGTAAAGGAGTGGCGGACTCGATGCAAACCAAATTTGTTTTTTTAATGCTTACAATACAGGAGAGCAACATGTAGATGCCAGAAAGGCTAACAATTTAAGTAACAACCAGGACCATTGGAACTTTGTAGAGTGGTTCTCATCCCACCCACCATTTCCATATTTTGATACCTTTATATCGATCAATAAAGGAGTGACAGGAGATGTGCACTATAAAGCATACGATGTTTAAACTTGCTCAATGTCAAATATTAATGGCAGCAACTTTGAAAAAGTCATGCTTAAAATAGATAAAATGGTCAGACCCTTAAGAGCTAGTATGCCAGTAGTAAAATTATTAGATGTTGCATGTCCAGTTGAGCCTGATATGGTATTTAGTAGAATTTCATTCACTAACAGCTCACACAAAGTACTCAAATCTAATTTTGAGTAATAGCAAACCCCATATCCTATTTTACTCTTTGATGAAGTAGGAATGTGTAAACATAAAGCACCCTAATTGTGTGAAGTATGAGCTCATCTTAGTGATAAAGGAATTATTAGAGAATCAATTAATGTTATCTATGGAGGATTACTGAATCATCGAACTCTTAGGCAAAAATTAGAATTAATCTCAGTAATTCTTAAAAGGTACACTGAGCATGTCACACTTCAAGAGAAATGCGATTGATGTATTTGATGGTTATCCAGAAAATCAAGTACAAGAAGGTGCAAAATATGCTAACCGTGCTCTTCGTATGATTAGCTGTACCAGAGATACCAATACTTGATGAAACAATACCAGCACTAACAAGTCAAAGTGAATAGCTCTCAAATGGGAGAAATAAAAGCCGACTTTTCCCAATGCTCATCTCTAGATTGTTTATTGAGGGTTTAACTGTAAAACGGACAACTGTAGATGAAGAAAAAATAATAGTTACTACTGCTATTGAAGAGTACCAAAGATTAATCAGTAAGAATAATAAGAGAAGATGTAGGCCTCATAATCCATGCAGCCTTGGGTAGATTAAAGAAAAATCAGAATTAAAACTATACCTGCCATTATCCATGAAATTTGGATCAGTTATCAAGTGCAACATTCTTTACCTACATGCATTTAATGGAACTGATACTAATTCTGGCTTTTCAGACAAGGAAACACAAATTAACCAGCAGGAACCATCTGCTGAGCATGCAAAGAGTGCTGAAATAGGAAAAGCTGCTAAATTTCCTTGCATAAGTACGTTTGACCAAGTGCGAAAGTGGTTAGGAAATGACTAGCCACCTACACAATGGGATTGGAATGTGTCTACAAAAGAGCTGGTATCAATTACTTAAGATAAAAACCCTGTTCTTCCAGAACTATCAGGCACTGTATCATGCAAATACCTCAATGGTTGCATGACTACCACCTGCAGTTGTAGACACAAAATATTCTGTGATGTGTGATTCTTGCAAGGGGCTGTTGTATTCAGATGCCGACATCATTACTGATGAAGACTGTGATGCTATATGATAAAACTTTTTAAAGCCAGATAGTGAAGCAACTCATGGAATACAATAATCAAAGTAGAATAGAATAATACTTCATTACCTACCTGCTATCTTCAAATCATTCTACAAAGTAACCCGACTGGATTCCATGACCCTCCTATAAAGATTAAGATAGCTTGTCATGTAATACACACAAGAAAACTAACACTATCATGGATACCGATACTTTCACTTAAACAACAAGAATTAGTATACTTGTGACTACGATTGATAACTTCACATTTTGGGTGGATGGCAAGGTGCAAAGGTGGTAACGCTGACGGTAACCAAACATTCATTGTGTGTCCTAATCCAGACCAAAATAGGAAGGTCGCCCTAAAGAGAAAATTTTCAATACTATATAAAGAAACATGGAGTATGAAAAACTAGCTGCTAACAGTTTTACATAAATTATTCTATGTATCGACAGCTTGCTCTTCAAAGTGAGTCCCTAGTGAATATATATATATATATATATATATATATATATATATATATATATATATATATATATATATAGATATATATATATATATATATATATATATATATATATGTATATATATATATATATATATATATATATATATATATATATATATATATATATATATATATGTGTGTGTGTGTGTGTGTGTGTGCGTGTGTGTGTGTTTTTCCCGCTATTTCTTTAAGATGATGGCCAAATGAGGAGCTGTAGAGGGGTGCAAAATTATTACGGTATTAAGTACTAAATAACGAGTAAGAAAAAGCTAATTTTAGGTTTCCTTTTTTTTTTCCCTTATTGAAACTCCCATTGACTGGTAGCCTATAGTTCCTGTTTCTTGCTGTGTCTAATACTGAGCTTGTTGTTTAAGGTTGGATTTTAAGATGATTTATGTTCTGTTGAGGTGGTAAAATAATTCATTATTACACCACTGGCCCCATAGTTGAAAGGCTGCCAACGTTAGAGGCCTTGTCAAACGTTAGGTGGGGCAATGCTATATACAAACGAACGACATCATTGTAATCAAATTCGTATAGGAGCTCATAATGAAAAGGGAAAAATATCAAGAAAATACATCACAACATCCATAGAAGACGGATCCTTAAATCTGAGAAACTGAAGCTCTTTTGTATTCTTAACTTTGCAGTTAGAGTAGATAAAGTCAGTCAATTGCTATTATATGTCATTTTCTAAAAACAATCAACCTAGACGACATCTAATCAATATTAGTTGTATTATTGCCTGTCTCTAATATCAAGCAATGGGTGTGACGGCATACCCCATTAACAGAATACTGATAACTATTGCTATCGAGAACCCCTCCATTTAAATATATTTACCTAATTTCCTTAATAGAACCGATCCTGTTTACTATAGTCTACCAGGTATCTTCCATGTCTTTATTAAAGAAATCTAAGAAATCACATTTTTAATTCTAAATAGTAAGAAAATCTAATCCATTTGTTTATTCTATTTTTTTTTTTAATTGTTCAAGAATTCTTATTGTTAAAACTGAAGGAAACTTGGATCATAATTCAGGCTGCTTAGTTGGAAGATTGGAATTACTAGGTATTAATAACACGGTCATTAATTGCTGATTTCCTTTGAGAATTAACCATTAGTTAATTTTATAGTTATCTAAGTAATAAAGGAACACTAAAATGTAATCTAAATTATATCCTAGCAAGACTACATCAATGGAATGAATGTCGAAAAAGTGTTGGAGTAAGACATAGGAGCTAAATTCAAATGAAGGTTTCATGTGGGTTTTTGTATGCAGTTGAACTATTATAAATTTTTATTTGTGTTACTAACAAATGCTGCCTCAGGGACCAGAGGGGTTTTTTTTTTTTTCTTTTTTTAAGACAGTGCTAATCATTGGTGTAGCTGAGAGAATCGATCGCATAAGACGTTCAAAATATATCTCCACTATTAAAACCATGCATAATTATCTACAAACACACACCCACACATACACACACACATTTTTATACACACATTAGACATGAAAGTAGTCAATCAGTCTACTGCTTGCATATCAACCTTTTACTGAAGTAACTCATTACCAAAGATAAAGACGGAATAGTTTCACAGCACATGTTGTTCTAATTGATATATAAAGATATATGTATATAAGTAAAATATTATTGTATCTGGTCATACAAGGACGATTATAAAAGGTTTTTCGAATCCTACCTAAAAGGACGAATGATTAGCATCAAAAACTCTTGAATGTTTAAAGGTCAGCCATGATCGGCAGAGGTAAGGGAAACATCGTTGCTGCGTTGCACAATATCTTAGAGACCTAATACAAAAACACAAATGATCGCAATTCAAGTTACCACTCCACCTAGTCTAGGACCAGAAAGGACTAGGCAGTAACTGCTAATAACTCTTCATGTAACACTTCCCCCTCCCCCTACTAGCACACAAGGACAGTAATATCATGATTTTACCTCCAATGGCTATAAGGACTTGATCTTGGGACCTACAGAATGCAATTCGCGGTCCTTTCTACTGGCCACTACAACACGGAGTTATTAATTTAATTGTTCCCACCACACAAAATGTCTGGTATTCTGTAATCAATCTGTAGTTGCAATCCCACGTTGAGGCAAAAAACACCAACTGTAACTGAGAGAAATAATGAATTTGAGAATTTAATCAGGAAGATAATGATAATTATGATGATGATTAAGATGCGGAGCAAGGCAAAGCTAGAATAGCAAAAGAAAAGTTGTATGAACTATGCTCATACTACTAATTACAATTCGATGATCTCCCCTCTTCATAATGAATTTCTTATAGAAGTTCTGAAAAGGATTAAAATCTGAGGTTATCATAAGAGCTAACCCTAATAACGTTTATAATTGCATTTACCTATTTAATATATGCAAATATAAAATATATCAACAGATTACGCTTTTACCCTGATTAATTCTCGAATTCTTAATTGGATTATGCCACTATAACTAATTCTACTCAGAAACGTGACTTAAAATAAAAGTGAAATTAATATTTTTTTTTCTATCTATTTCTGCAACTTCGCTATCTTTCAGTGCCGTTGCTCAAGACCTCGGCGAAACGAAAGTCAATTAAATCAGACAACATCCCAATGTAGCTCGAAGCATTTTCATATATTCATGTGTAGGAATAAACTAAACCTCAGGTAGTCATTCACATAAACTGCTTTTGATACTTGAAATAAAGCAAACTTTCTAATATATTATTTGATAATTTTCAGAAAAAGGATATATAATATATTTCTACAATCAGATTGGCGATGCTTTTTTAGGATAAAAATACTTGAAAAAAGTGCGAGTGGAGAGAAGATTCTTCATCTGAAGGACATAAGGGGTTCCACACTAAATAAAATATGTGCAATAAATGTGAAACAATTCTTTGCAGATGAAATATAATCGCTTAATCATACATTGTAATGTTGATAACTCCAAAGTTTTCCAAGTTTTCATGCTATACAAATGTTGTATGCAATTGTGTGGTCAGGAAGTCCTTGGAAATCTCTTCATGAGGATTTATGACAAAAATTGCCCTATTAATTTGTATTTTTGGTTATTAGATTTTATCTCTTTGCATATAGAAAACTGCGCATAACGAGTTTGATACTCTTCATTTAGATAATTCATATCTACGTAAACCACACCAACAACAATATAAATTGTTTCACTTTCATAAGGATGGGGTTTTTTCCTTCACATGACCTAGTTCTTTGGATTCTATTTCATTTCTACGCATTATATTCAGATAGCTATTTTAACCCCTTTAAATGTATAATTTTTATCTAACATACAGAATAATCTGTTTTGTTCGACTGATTGACAACTTTGGAAATGTGTGATGTGTGTAACAAGAATTCCAATGCATTTATCATTCACATCCTTTGGTATTATCATAAGTGCTTTACAAGTCCATTTTTTTTTTTATTGTTATACTTAAATGCCAGATTAACAATTCTGAACCAGATACGGATTATCTTTATATTTCTTGATACATGCCATTATTATTTGATTTTTAACATACTTCCCTGTTATGATTATCCTACAGAGTCTTTATGCTTCTCTGAGGATAATTGAGTTTCCTGAATACATAATCTTTTCCATCATCACAGCATTGTATTCACCTATATTTATATACTCGTAAAATTCTTTGACAACTTCAACTGGCAACTGAATTTCCATGACCCTACTCAAATTTTGGGCGTAATACTTTCCACTGAATTCAAATTTGGCAGATATGGTGCACAGTTTAATCATTTCTATTGATGTGTTTTTATGGAATGACATATTCAATAGTCTGCTTGTTACCTGAGTGTCTGATTAAGACTATGGAAAATTATTTATTAGTACTTTGGTGCATCTTAACTCAAATGTCTATAATAACTCATCTATCAAGTCTACATTACTCAGAGTTTGAAATGGTTCAAATCAATATATTAAGAAGAGCAACAAGATTATTTTAACTAGATTAATAATAAAAATCAAACAGAGCTAATCATTGGTATAGCGGAAAACCTACCTGAGTTTTCATAAGTCTATGGACAGTGAGTCACTGACAATTCCATTCTGATAGGTAGGTCATACAAAATATTTTAGATATCTAAAGGAAATTACAAGGTCGTAGAATGCTTGGGTATTTGGAGTATATAAGATAACAAGTTGAAATACTCCCGCATAATAGCAGAAATTTGATTGAATGGCTGATGACTGTTTTCAAGGTGCATCTTCATAATGAAAGTGTTCGGAAGGAAAATTTGGAGTGAATAATTGTTCTATTATGAAAAGGTAAAGGTGACAGAGACATCGTATGTGATATGATTCTTACCATAAAAAGGTAAGGCAAATAACAAAAGGCTTAATAGAGAAATAACAATGTGGAGTCTAGGAAGGAGCAATGTCTGTGGATCAGAGTTTAGTTATGAAATTTATATGAGAGGAGAAGGGGAAAGCTTCATATGGTATGTATGGATCTAAGTAACCCTGAATTTAAAATAATGAGGGGGCAATGGGGAGGTGTTGAGGAATTATGGTAGAAAATACAAAATGTAGAATGAACAAAATGGTTATACTACCAGTACTTATCAGTCTCTATCACAATTAGGGGACTGCCATCACCTGAAGTATGTTGTATTTCACAATTCATCATCTGCTATTTTTCACTTAGTATGAAGTTGAATTACTGCATTTTCTGTTTGTTGAGTAAAAACAGTACTTTTTTTTTTCATAATAACTGGATAAAGTTGTATTTTTTAGAGGTCTATCAGGATAGTATGCATATTTAGTTACTACTCGCATAGCTCTTAAAGTCAAATATGGCATGCCTATGATTCATCACATATGCAATACCTATTCATGTGTCTTAATGGGATCATAGAATGTGTCCACCAAGTACTTTACCATTCAAGACATTCTTTGCTAAATCATTACAAGCTAAATCTTTTGTTATATTACATCTAGAATAGTTCTTGATAGCATTAGTATGGGGTGTTATGTCTCTCTTAGAGAAGTAAACAGGAATAAAAGGCTAGTGAGTAGATAAACGAGGATTAACTGAAATTCTACAGACCGATCAGTCTGGGGAGGAGTACCATTGCATTAATACAAATTGGATCTTCATCAGTGTTGATGGATAACTTCATGTCAACGAAGATGATTTTTTTTTCTCTTAGAAATATACTGAGAAGGTGTATATCAGTCTAAGACTATTGCTGTAGTCATTGGTGTTTTTGCTTCATCAGCATTGTTTGACAAGGTATGCGTGGCAATGCTCTGCGGACTTGGGTCACTTTTGAACCAATGTTGCTCACGTTGGTTTGTGCACAATCTTAATACTATGATTTACCTTTCCATAATAAATACCATAGGATTCCTGGTAATATTTTCCTTATAATTGCGTTTAATTCCCAGTATACATAGTTACCTTGTGATTCTCATCCACATAACGACCATGACCTTTTAAATCAACCCAGCGAGGAAAGGAAACACTGAAATAAAAAACTACAAGAGAAGTAATAAACAAATCAAAATAGAATATTTCAAGAACCTATAGAAACATAAAAAAGAAGAAAAGAAATAAGATAGAACGGCGTGACATATTGTATCCTTCTTATAGCTTACACTTTTGAAATATCGCATTTGTACAAGCCACAATGGATAACATTTCCTTAAAATGTTTGCCTTGTATGTTCTTCCCCTACGTCAAACATTATATCATCAAATATCTAATCAGAATCAATTTGATTAGCAGGTCAATGGAAAGTCCAACCTAGATATGAAATTCTATCGGATTATACGGAACACCAACCAAAATGCTGCTAGAAATCTATTAATTCAGTTCAAATATTCCATAATTGTGCACGTACAACCTGGTCAGTCTGATACATAGGCCATGTCCCAAGGCTATCCGGTAAGACTTCATGTATCATAATTTTAGCAGATGCAGACCCCCCTTTTCATGCCAATTTTTTCTTAAATATTTGTTATCATAAAAGATTCAGCATGCTCATTGAAGATATCTATACTTTATTTCTAAAACACAGGAGAAGAAGATTCTGAACAGTATACTGTTTGCTCCATCAAATTGTTTTAGAGTAAAAACTTTCTCAAGGTAAGATTTCAGTTAAATTTGCTGTATACAGTAGTCATCTGGGGGACGACTTGCAGCTATTCCAATAATCCTGAGTATTCTTCACCATTGCTGTCTAATTTGCAAAGGCCACATAACAGAAGAGTATTATGCATATATATCTGCATCAGGACATACATAATAGCAGCTATAATTAAGTGTGCATGGACTTCTCATAACAAATTGTCACTTAAAGGGGATAGATAAAACAAAACAGTAAGTCTTGTAACCAAGATGGATATATTAGCTTTCGAATGCATTCAAGGAATCTCATCTCTATACTGATGTCTCAAAAACATATGGCAATAATTCTTGACAGGATGCATGCTGCAGATTCTATCATGGTAAGAATGTAAAACCAGCATATCCTTGGAGGTTAAAAAAAAAGAAATCTGCTTGTGGCATGGGATTAATTCAAAATATAATTACTGACTTTCCAATCATGAATCAATCGCTTTTTTTTTTTTTTTTTTTTTTTTTTTTTTTTTTTTTTTTTACAAAACTAAATCATTTAGTCTTGTTGAATTAATCACTTTAGTGTTAAGAAAAAAGATTTGATTATGTTATTAAGGGATATTCTATGAAATAAATTTCATCCATACTATGTAATAAATGTGTACTTAGTAAACATCTATTTACTAATATTGTTCAAAATTTATCCTTTTAATAGGTGAGTCTATTCATGTATGATACTTCATATTGCTGACTGAATCCTTATGTTCTGGGGGGGGGGGGGGATAATCAACGTCGGATAGATCTTCACTGCTCTATTGTTCATGCAAGTAAAGTTAAATGAGTTGCCAAGTTTACAATTATCACTTGAATAGCCGAATTTGGAAAAAAGATTATACAAAACAAGGCCATAAAGCTAGTAATACTTGTAAAATAAATAGAAATAATTATATGTGATTGAAGAGATTTCAAAAATGTTTACAATAAGAAAAAAGCATATAGCCAAAGAAAAATCTGAGAAAACAAAAAATTACGTGAGCTAGAGATAATGAAATCAATGTATCGCCTTCCTTTCATCCAAACAAAGAAGCCCCCCCCAAAAAAGGGAAAAAAAAATAACTGAATTTCGAAAAGACTTTTTATACATCGGTGCAAAAGGTTATTAGAAATTGTTTTAACCAAACATAGCTTTTTAAATATGGAAATAAGAATTAAATGTTAAAAAGACGAGAAAACTAAATAGAGAAAAGTAAGAATTTTCCTTCAGACTGGATCAGTTTATTCATAGCAGTTATTTTCTCATTAATTAAAAAATGTCCAAAAAATGATCAAATGGAAATGAAAGGCACTTTTCGAAAACATAATAAAGAGGTACAGTTTTACGAAACATTTTGCTAGTATCTTTAAAATAGTTGATTTATTTTGCAGTGTTGCAATAAACAGGAGATAAAAAAGAAAGAATCGATAAACGTTTACCATGAGATGATGAAAAAGTTTTGCCCCTTTGAGCGTCATTGGACGTGATTAATTTCCATTATTTTTTACTCCCTTTAGTTCCATATTTTGCAATTTAGGTCCAATAATTAACTTGTTTTTTCTTTCTCACGTTCATGAAGATTTTACATACGCGTAACATTATATAGCAAGGGAAAGAAGATTCAATCATCTATGCAAAAATGAAAGTTGCAAAGTTTTATCCTGTATAGTTTTTGTTCTGATTTAAGAAAAATGTTTTAAACAAGTCCTCTGGGTTTGAGTGGGAATTTATATGAACAAGAGAAATTAATTACTCTATTTTCACTGAAGAAGTTTAAAAAGAAAAATTACTTTAAACCAAAGAAATAGTCTATATCTTACGTTTCAACCAAAGAAATAGTCTATAGCTTACTTAGAAATTTGTAGAGAAAAATTTAATTTGCTCACACATGGAGGACATAGCTTTATAAAATGACCAATGTACCAGTACGTGCAACGATCTAGGTAGCTGGACATAAACTGTTAATGTAAACGGGGTGGAATTAGTAGAATAACAAATGTAATTAAAGCTAGAACTGTCGGTGATCAACCATCAAATAATTTTGAACATCTTTGTAAAATCTGAAAATCATGTAAACTTTTAGGACCCTATATTATATATAGCAACTTAATATCATTTGCATTTTATGAAACTGCTTACGCATATTAATACTAGTAGCGTAGAATATATATATATATATGTATATATATATATATATATATATATATATATATATATATAAATATGTATATATGTATATATGTATATATATATATATATATATATATATATATATATATATATATATATATATATATATATATATATATATATATATATATATTGTCACCCATCTGCCAGATTGACATCTTAATTTTGTATATAGTTGTAATCTTCATTTGTTGTGGGAATGTATACAGTTCTTTCCTGTACCTGTTTTTAAGATCCCTTGCTGTGTCTTTAGTTATCCCGTTTTCAGAGTGCTTTGTGTTTTCCCCGCCTTCTTTTCAGTTTTCTTCGGACCACTTATTTCATGCATAGTTAGTCTCACGTGGTCCTTTACTGTGATAAGTGTCCTATTGGAGTAGCTGTCTTCTTATTCCTCAGTTTTTGTAATGTATTAATGTTCTTTTATATAAGTCTTGAGTGAACCTTGGTGAAATTGGTAATGTTATTTATATTTGAAATTTAGTATATTAAGGTTATTGATTTTGTTATTTGTGCGGTGCAGGATTGTTTGAGTGTTTTCTGGTTTATTTCGGTAAGAAAGAGATTAACGTAATTATGTAAACTGTTTCATTATTAAAGTGTTAAATTTTGTTCTGTTTTGAAATTAAACCTTTCATTAATTATTTTATGTGACCTATGGAACTTATTATTCTCTGAACCTTGGCCATAAAGTCGTCACATAAATTGGGGGCCCGTCCGGGAGATATCTCTTTTACCATATTGAGGATTCATTCAGTTAAACAATTGTCGCCGCAAATAGTGTTCAATATTTTTAGTTTCACTCAAGATTTATTGTAAACATTCTGAATACCTGTTATTAGGGTTAATGATATATATGTGCGCGCTGTGAAACCATTTTCGTATTATTGGTTATGTACGGTTTGCTCTTCTGGGTAATAACAACTCGGTAGTATATTTTTTTTCATTTTCGCCCTTACCGAGTCGACGACTCCTCGAGACTCACGAGAGCTATCCGGAAGCTCTTATCCATATTTTGTCCTTATATAATTACAACTACAACTTGTGCAGTCATTTCCCCTGGGTTAGACGATACCAGGATCGCGTTGTTTATACGATAGGTGAGGAATCGTTTAAACCTTTTATTTACTTATTTTTTTCTCTGCGCCGACGTTCAATTTTGTAAGTTGTCATTCAAGTTGTTTGGAGTAAATAACGCTTGTTTAGGACCAACGGGTTATTTCCTTAGTTCCTCCATATCAGCTTGAATCGGGAATGTAAAAATTTTCACTCCCTCGTGTTCTTTATTACCTTTTGTTTTCGAATCGGGACTGTCCCTTTTCCCTTTAAACTCTAAGATAATCGTATTACTTGTAATGTTTGTTTAATTTTGTCGGGAAACTATAAAATCGCTAACATTACAATTTTGTATTCTGGATTGTAATGCAATTACTTGAATGGCAGCAGGAACGTGTTAATCTATTATAACTGTGAAACAGGAATTCAGTTGTTTACTAAAGGAAGTTTTCTTTAAACTTTAACCATGGCTCAATTTAACGTTCAGAAGTTTGCTGCAGATCCCTCTGCTGAGTTAGCTAGTATCCCAAATGCTAAGAAACTAGAGCTTCTTGAGTTGGCTAGTCATTTGTCAATTGCAACTAGGAGTAGTATGCGGAAGAATGAAATTCGCAACTTGATTCTTGAGCATTATATGCGTGTGGGTGAACTAGGCAGTGAAGCTAGACTGTACATAACTCGTGAACCAGCAGTACTAGCCCACGAGCAGCAGTTAGAATATGAGCGCATTTCCCTTGAACACGAGAAACTTGCAGCACAGAAATTAGAATCGGTGAGACAATTTGCGTGGTTGGAGAAACAAGCCGAAGAGAAAAGGTTAGAATCTTTAAGATTAGCGTTAGCTCAAAGGTTAGTCAGAGAGACAAATGTCGAAACTTAAATTAGAATTAGAGATAGAGAAAGCTAAACTTCAGTTAGCTTTAGATAGAGAGAAAGAAAAAATGGACTATGAATCGTCGTTAGCACTTAAATTTGAACAGGAAAAAGCAAAGCTTTCTAGAGAGAATAAGGAACATTAAATTTCGCTTTTGGAAGCTCAGGAGAAACCCTTTGAATTAGCAAAAAACATTAAATTGGTTCCCACATTCACAGATTATGATCCTGAAGATTATTTTAAGACTTTTGAAGAGACTGCCTTGCATTTGGATTGGCCACGCGATCAGTGGGTTTGGCTATTAAGGCCGAAATTAACTGGGAAAGCTGCGAAAGTTTGTAGACATCTCGAAAATACGACAGATTACCAGAATGTTAAACAAGCAATTTTGGATGCGTTTTCAATCTCTGTCTAGGGATATCGTCAGACCTTTCGTAACAAAACTAAGTTCACAACTCAAACCTATGTAGAATTCACTTCGGAGAAATTAAGGGAGTTTAGGAAATGGGTAAAATCTGCTGCAGTAAATACTTTTGCTGAATTATAGAATTTGGTTGTTCTTGAAGAGTTTAAACGAAAGCTTCCTTTGAACATTATGATGTATTTAGAGGATAGGGAAGAAAAAGACTTGTTAAAGGCAGCTTCTCTAGCAGACACTTACTCTTTAATACATAAATTTGGCAACAGTAAGAGAACCGACCAGAATGTAAAACCATTTCCAGCTAAAAACTCTGAAACTCTGACTGATATGGCAAAAGCGTCTAATGTTCGTTGTAGTTATTGTAAGAAAGACGGTCACACAATTAAAATCTGTCCAGATCCTAAATGTAAAACTTCTTTGCCTTTTCGGAACCCATTTAACCCTTTTCTTAACTTTAAAGGTAAAACGGATGGTCAGATTAAGCCTGTCTCCCATATCCATTCTGAAAAGCCTGTAAATCTATTTGATGATTTTACTTTTGATGGAACTGTAGCTTTGAACTCTGATGGGGATAAATATAAAGTCAGGATACTTCGGGACACAGGTGCTTCGCAAAGTTTACTATAGAGAAATGCTCTCCCTAATATTGAAGCTAACGTAACTAATGAACATGTTCTCGTGAAAGACCTTTCACAAATATTTAAAGTTCCCCTTGCTAATGTTCATCTTGATTGTCCTATAAAGAAGGGTAATGTGCTGGTAGGCATAAGAGATATTGAATTTCCAGTAAAAGGTGTAACTTTATTATTGGCTAATGACCTTGCAGGACGTTTGGTAGTTCCCAACGTCATTGTAATGGAAAAACCTGTAGGTGAAAACATTGAACCTGATCCTGATTGCTCTGTAAATCCTTCCTGTGTTGTCACTCGTAGCCAGAAATCTAGTTTGGATGAATCTAAAGTCACTTCTGTAAATTTTGAAGCACGAAATGTTATGAGTAGAGATAACCTTATTAACCCTGGATAGGTACGCTCCTCGGACACCCCTTTAAGGGTATACTCGGACGCGAACGACCCCGACGCCAAAAAAAATTCTTGAAAAATCAGTTTTTGCAGTAACCTCCTTTTTTCTTTTGCCAAAATAAATTTCAATGAATGCTTAAAACAACTGTAAAGATAAATACTACTCATCTGCAGAAAAACTATTTATTATAAATATTTTAAAAAATTAAGTAGAAAAAAAAAGACCTGACATAAAAATTCATAAAAAAAAGTTTATACATATATACACAAATCCTTTTAGGAATTGATTCTTGAATGTTTAGGACACATCGTGATGTATTTTGGATGAAGTCAGACCCATGGAGGTGAAGATCTGAAATGAGAAAAAAAGGGTAACTTTTTTTGGCCAAAAAAATTTGTCCAAATTTCATGAATTTTTTTGGGTACCCAAATGAAATAGGAAGTGGCTAATTTTTTTAGGGAATAAACATATGTTATCCTAAAATAGAAATATGTAAAAAAATCTTCATTATTTTGTAAATTACATTTATATCAGGGGCCATATCTAAAGGTAATTTTTTGAGTACTTAGAAATTTCGTAAAAAAATACATATATTTAATATATAATATGATATTTATGCAGGTAAAAATATACCAAAATATCACAAATTCTATAGGGAACAAGAATATATATAGATAGGGCAGCTTACGCTTCGGATATGTCCACAAAATGGCCGCCAACCACACTGACTCAGACTCCCTAATCTGCCACTTGAAATGTAGGAAGGGTATGTCAATTTCAAGGTGTTATTTACTAATCTAATTATTATTGGATATGCATAAAAATTGTATGGTGGGTTGCTGGATAATTGTCGATTATTTTACGACTATGAAATTAAAATTCTGACCCAAAAAAATTTTTTTGAAGGGAAATAAAATCGAAAAAAAAATGTAAAACAATATTTTAGCTAAAAAAATTTGATGATATTCAATCAAAAAAAAAGTAAACAAAATTTTCCGACAAATAAACATCTAGAGGAATCATTACTCTGTGATAGTTCCTTAGTACGTAGTAATTTTGAAAGAATTGGGAAAAAACGAAAAAATGGCAATCACCGGAAAATCGAACACATACCTATATATACGCCATATCTGGCTAAAAAAAAGATAGGCATGGGTAGCCAGATCATCTAGAAACACTTTCCAACACTATAAAAATATAAGTTTTGCGACACTACTTGCCAATTCCTTACGGTAACATGACTAAGCAAAAAAATGCAAAACAAATAAAAAGGGGCACTCGCGGAAAAATGGCTAACATTCTAATATACGGCATTTCAGAAAAAAAAAAATTCAGCCACGTGCTAGGCAAACCATCAAGGCACATTTTCCGACAAATAAACATCTAAATGAATAATTACTCTATGATAGTTCCTTAGTACGTAGTAATTTTGAAAGAAATGGGAAAAAACGAAAAAATGGCAATCACAGGAAAATCGAACACATACCTATATATACGCCATATCTGGCTAAAATAAGGAGATAGGCATGGGTAGCCAGATCATCTAGAAACACTTTCCAACACTATAAAATTATAAGTTTTGCGACACTACTTGCCAATTCCTTACGGTAACATGACTAAGCAAAAAAATGCAAAACAAATAAAAAGGGGCACTCGTGGAAAAATGGCCATTCTAATATACGGCATTTCAGAAAAAAAAAATTTCAGCCACGTGCTAGGCAAACCATCAAGGCATATTTTCCGACAAATAAACATATAAATGAAATATTACTCTGTGATAGTTCCTTAGTACGTAGTAATTTTGAAAGAAATGGGAAAAAACGAAAAAATGGCAATCACAGGAAAATCGAACACATACTTATATATACGCCATATCTGGCTAAAAAAAATATTGGCATGGGTAGCCAGATCATCTAGAAACACTTTCCAACACTATAAAAATATAAGTTTTGCGACACTACTTGCCAATTCCTTACGGTAACATGACTAAGCAAAAAAATGCAAAACAAATAAAAAGGGGCACTCGCGGAAAAATGCCCAACATTCTAATATACGGCATCTCAGATAAAAAACAAAGACATGCACGTGTTAGCCCAACCATCAAGGCACACTTTCTAACACATAAACATGAAAAAAAAATCAATAATATACGGCAATTCCTAATACGTAGTAAATTTTTACAAATATTGAATAAAAACAGAAATTGGCAACCGCAGTTAAATACCCAATATACCAATAACTACGTCGTATCTGACAAAAACAAAATCACGCATGGGTAGCCAGATAATCTAGACACACTTTCCAACATTAAAAAAGCAAAAGTTTTACGACACTATTTCGCAATATCTTACGGAAAAATGACTTGGCAAAAAAATGAAAAAAATGAAAAAGGGACACTCGCGGTAAAATGCCCGACATTCTAATATACGACATCTCAGATAAAAAAAAAGACATGCACGTGTTAGCCCAACCATCAAGGCACACTTTCTAACACATAAACATGAAAAAAAAAATGAATAATATACGGCAATTCCTTACTACGTAGTAATTTTTACAAATATTGAAAAAAAAACAGAAATTGGTAACCGCAGTTAAATACCCAATATACCAATAACTACGTCGTATCTGACAAAAACAAAGTCATGCATGGGTAGCCAGATCATCTAGACACACTTTCCAACACTAAACAAGCAAAAGTTTTACGACACTATTTGGCAATATCTTACGGAAAAATGACTTGGCAAAAAAATGAAAAAGGGGCACTCGCGGTAAAATGGTCCTCGTGGTGATGAACGACATTTTAACTAAAAAAAAAAACTTGCACATGGTAGCCAAACAATCCACCAAGACTTTCCACAACTGATAACCTATACAAGTTGCACCATTCTACGACAATTTCATAATACGTAATAACTTTGATAATTATGCAAACTACCTTAGAAGGGTAAACTCGGACGCGAACGACCCCGACGCGTCTCAGAAATCGGGGAAGGAGTACAGCTACAGCAATGCACATCTGGACACTACTAGAGCGTGTAGGGGAGACACCTCCTGCAGGTCGATCACCCACAAATTCAGTCACGGGGGTGAGTCACGTGAGAAAAACCTGTTTTTTTTTGACGCTCGGGGTCGCAAACGACCCATCGTACCTATCCAGGGTTAAAGCTCAGAAGCACGATAACACTTTAAGTAAGCTTCATGACCAAGCAGTTTCTAGAAGTGAGGTTAGCAAATCCCCATGTTTTTACATTGAATCTGATTTGTCAATGAGGTTTTACCGTTCCCCTAAGAGATCTAGTGAAGACACATGGAGCGAAAAGCGACAAATTGTGCTGCCTCTTTCTGTTAGGAATTCTGTAATGGAAATAGCTCATGATGCCTATGGAGGACATTTAGGAATTCATAAGACCTATTGTAAGATTTCGAATAGTTTCTATTGGCCTAATATGAAAAAAGATGTAGCTGAATTTGTTCGCACTTGTCATGTATGTCAGATATCAGGAAAACCGAACCAGGTAATACCCAAGGCACCTTTACAACCGATCTTAGTCCCTGATGAACCTTTTAGTAAGATAATTATAGATAACGTTGTTCCTTTACCAAAAACCAAGAAAGGTAATAAATACTTGCTCACTTTAATATGTCCTACGACCCGATATCCTATTGCCATCCCTCTTCGTAACATTTCTGCTTAGAACATTGCTAATTCTTTACTGAAAGTTTTCACGAATTTTGGTATCCCAAAGGAAATACAAAGTGATAGAGGTTCGAATTTCACCAGTGACCTTTTTGCCCAGGTACTTAAAGAACTAAATATTAAACAAACTTTGTCTGCTGCCTATCACCCAGTCTCAGGGTGCCCTTGAGCGTTGGCACCAAACTTTCAAGAGTATGCTTAGGAAATTTTGTGTTGAAAGTCAACTTGAGTGGGATAGGGCATTGATTTTCTTCTGTTTGCTATCAGGGAAGTTCCCCATGAGACCCTTGGTTTTTCACCCTACGAGATGTTGTTTGGGAGGTCAGTTAGAGGACCGCTTTCAGTAATTAAAGAGGAATGGTTGAACACCCCTTCTGAGTCTAGCCAAACCATTCAACAATATATGAATAAACTTAAAAGCACATTAATGCAGGTTAGGAAAATTGCTGGGGAGAAATTAGGGGTCAACAGATCTTAATGAAGAGAAACTATGACAAAGCTTGTAAAGTCAGAAAATTTAAACCTAATGACCTTGTGTTAGCCTACCTTCCTGTCCCTGGTTCCCCTCTTAAAGCTAAGTTTTGTGGGCCCTATCCCATCATAAAAAATATTAACAATAATACCTACGTTATCAGAACTCCAGATCGTAGAAAACTCACTCCGATCATTCATGTTAATTTACTTAAGGCTTATTACTCTAGGGAAACTGGAAATGGTTCCAGTGAGACGGTTGTTAATCTTAATTTTAAGGTAGACACACCAGGAGAGGACAATACATTGGAAGACCTTATTGCTTCCTCCATGCCTCAAACCAATACTGAGGTTCTAAATACTGGATCTATTCCTGAGCCACCTCTCTCCTTGGCAGTCGCAAGACTTAAAGAATGTAATCTCTAGCCATTCAACTCTCTTTAATGATTTTCCCAGGAAAAGTGATTTGCTGCTATATGACATCGAGCTGGTTCCTGGTACAGCACCCATTCGTCAGCAGTCCTATCGTGTGGGTCCTGAGAAGAAGAGCAAAATGAAGGAGGAAGTCGAATATCTTCTCCGGCATGGTCTAGCAAGACCGAGTAAATCGCCATGGGCTTCACCTTGCATCCTAGTTCCAAAAGAGGACGGTAGCTACAGATTTTGTACAGACTATAGAAAGATTAACAATGTTACCATTAAAGATTCCTACCCTTTGCCACTCATTGATGATTTAATTGATTCAGTAGGACAAGCAAAGTTTGTAACGAAGATAGACCTCTTAAAGGGCTATTATCAGGTAGGATTAACTGAAAAAGCTAAGTTAATATCTGCTTTCATACACCCTTTGGACTCTTTCAGTATGAGGTCATGCCTTTTGGCCTTACCAACGCCCCATCTACCTTTCAGCGCCTTGTAAACTTCATCATCCAAGATTTGGAAGGTGTTTATTGTTACCTTGATGATATAATAGTCACTGGACAGACTTGGGAAGAACATGGGAATAGGCTCAAGTGTTTGTTCCGTAGGTTAGAAGAGGCTGGGTTAAACATAAATCTTAAAAAATCTGTCTTTTGTAAAGCTACTGTTACCTACTTAGGCCACATTGTTGGGGATGGTAATGTTAGACCAAAAACTGCCATGTAGAAGCTGTTCTAGAGTACCCTGTTCCGACCACCAGAAAGTCCTTACAAAGATTCTTAGGGTTAGCCTCATACTACAGGAGATTCTGCAAGAACTTCTCTTCAGTTGCTGCCCCTTTAACATCCCTAACCAGTACCAAAGTTAAATTCTGTTGGAATGAAGAATGTCAATCTTCTTTCGAAGCCTTAAAGCTGTTTCTGATAAACAACCCTGTTCTTAAATCCCCCGATTTTAAAAACCCTTTTATCCTTCAAATAGATGCTAGCGATGCGGGAGCTGGAGGGGTGCTACTCCAAGAGCCAGATGGTATACTTCACCCAGTCAGCTACACCTCCACTAAGTTCAAGCATCACCAGAAGTCCTACAGCAACATTGAGAAGGAAGC
The DNA here is from genome assembly GCF_036898095.1 of Palaemon carinicauda. Taxonomy (NCBI): domain Eukaryota; kingdom Metazoa; phylum Arthropoda; class Malacostraca; order Decapoda; family Palaemonidae; genus Palaemon; species Palaemon carinicauda. Next base: position 25,721,712 of record NC_090752.1, read on the forward strand.
ACTTAGTTTGGTACTCGCCCTGCAAAAATATGAATGCTACTTACTAGGTGCTGCTGAGGTACTAGTCTTCACTGACCACAACCCCTTGACCTTCCTCGACAAGATGAAGTCCCACACCAACGTCTACTACGCTGGTCTATTTATCTGCAGAAGTTCCCTCTGCAGATCCGCCACATCAAGGGAACAGAGAACATCGTGGAAGATGCCTTATCGCGACTACCTCCTTAACATGATACCTCCTTCTCCAGTCTAGAGTATCGTCAGACTCTCCTCATTGGCCTCTTTTTCTACGAGCCACTCTGTTGGGCTCGTCTTCTAAGGGGGAGGTGTCGCCCATCTGCCAGATTGGCATCTTAATTTTGTATATAGTTGTAATCTTCATTTGTTGTGGGAATGTATACAGTTCTTTCCTGTACCTGTTTTTAAGATCCCTTGCTGTGTCTTTAGTTATCCCGTTTTCAGAGTGCTTTGTGTTTTCCCCGCCTTCTTTTCAGTTTTCTTCGGACCACTTATTTCATGCATAGTTAGTCTCACCTGGTCCTCTACTGTGATAAGTGTCCTATTGGAGTAGCTGTCTTCTTATTCCTCAGTTTTTGTAATGTATTAATGTTCTTTTATATAAGTCTTGAGTGAACCTTGGTGAAATTGGTAATGTAATTTATATTTGAATTTTAGTATATTAAGGTTATTGATTTTGTTATTTGTGCGGTGCAGGATTGTTTGAGTGTTTTCTGGTTTATTTCGGTAAGAAAGAGATTAACGTAATTATGTAAACTGTTTCATTATTAAAGTGTTAAATTTTGTTCTATTTTGAAATTAAACCTTTCATTAATTATTTTATGTGACCTATGGAACTTATTATTCTCTGAACCTTGGCCATAAAGTAGTCACAATATATATATATATACATGTATATATGTATATATGTATGTGTATATATATGTATATATATGTATATGTATATGTATATGTATATGTATATGTATATGTATATGTATATGTATATGTATATATATGTATATGTATGTATATGTATATGTATATGTATATATGTGTGTGTGCGCGCTCGCGCGAGTGTTTGTGTCTTCCAGAATCAGATTTAATAAACGAATAAGAATTTATCTTTTATAAGGGTCCACCATATAAAAGACAAAATAATGGTATTGATCACTCTTTTCATTCTTTTGGTGATCCAGTTTGACAGTAACCCAAAGTATTAAATTAGTGCATCGATAGCAGAACTTTTCATTGCCTCGTTCATTGAAAAGATTGCTAATTTTCCATAAGTTTTTAGAACTATGGTTTTCAGAAGTACTTCACTCATTGCCTAATTCTATTAACGACGAATACAATATATTAGTTATGGCTGTAAGCGTTCTCTAACACAAAATTATAAAACAATTAAATTTTATCAATATAGAATCCTGCATTAGTAGACACCTGGCTAAACGAAACATTTTCGATTCAGGAATGAATCCGAAAAGAAATTCAGTGCATATTTCTGGTGGATTTAACATCTCTGATATACATTTGAGATAACCCATTCGCAAAATAAAATTTGTAGAGTATAACTAAAAACACATTTTCACAAGTGAGCTAAAAGCCAACATGGTTCAAGTGCCTGGAGGGTTAATCACGTTTATTTCTCGAGAAAACACAAAGCTATTGACAAGTATTCACGCACATTCAAGAAACACTGGGTAACACTGTGAAGTACTAGTTTATCGCCCCCCCCCCTCCCCCCCCCCCCAAAAAAAAATGCAATACACTATGCACAAGATTCCAAACAGGTTTTTTTTTCGCGAGTACCAAACAAAGAAAGTGGTTAAGCAACCTAGATGATTATGCCCTTTTTTCACGCTAAAACATAAAAATTGCTTCAATGAAACTATGTAGAATACTATCAATTAATAACTTGTTTTCCACTGACGAATTCAAAAACAGCCGTATTGGGCCACATTCCCATAGGAACTTATGTAGCAGGGAGGCCTACTGTGTACGAGCAAAACTATCCGTTTTCTGGTAGGTCTGTATTTTACATCAAGCATCTCTTCACATACATGGTGAATCTCGTTTTCATGAGTCGATGGGTGTATTTAAGCATAATTTTCCCACAAAAATATGTATTGGACGTGTTTAACGCATCATCTGATCACCAGAGGGTTAAAATAAAAAGTATTCACAATTTCCAAATAATGTCTTTCAAATGATACATAAAGATTGGAGCTATATTATTGGAAATGTACACTGGTCAAGAGGTAAGGATGCAACTCTGATAAGTGGAGGCGGACTTGAAATTTTTTGTTTCTTTGTAGATGTAATGATTCATATTAGACTATTTTCCTGTTATTGATGGAGAAGGGATGCAACATCTGTACACTACATGGCATATCTTGTTGTTTATAGGAGTAAGTTTTAGCTTTTTTTTTTTGATGGTGGTAGGCCTGTAATAGTTTGTCCCTCCCAGATTTAAGCCAACAATCAAATTTCAAATAATCGTCCAATGAGGGAGAAGCCTTTACGTCAAGACAGACACATTTTTCTCATTGCAAATAATTCTGTTTTCTTAATAGTTTTATCAGAAAAGGTTTTTAGTTAGTAGCTGGATGAAACCGATGTGGTAGGAGGATGCTAGTTATTTGTCAAGCGCATATTCAATAAACAAGTTTCAAGTTGCATGGCACTAAATTTCCCTATATAGGATACGTTATAGGCAGGGTAAATAAGAAGCACTATTCCTGTGTTGATGGTTTATTACAGACACATCTTAATCCTCAGCTGGGTACAAGGCAATTGCCATTCATGCAAAAACCAAAGTCTTGGTGCGATGGAGTTATATAATGCATTGCTAACCATAGACATAATAACACTCTATTTATTAATGATATATACTTATCCTACATCACCCCCAAAGCTATGCATTGCCTAAAAAATATAAGCATACTAAAAACTCAAAATTAGAGGCAATTAAATCATATCAATTAAGAACAAACAAAATAGAGGAAAACATAATAAGTGAAGAATGATTCATTGAAGCAAAACACAATAATAGCTCCATAAACCGTGTGAATGCAATCTATTTTCCATCCTCGTAGGCCTTCATCCAAGCTGGTCGTTTGGTTGGCCTGGAACTACGCCTAGCAAGGCGTGGGGGCCTACCAAGGTCATCATATGCCTCCTGATCCTGGGTAGGTGCCACACCTTCCCAGCTGGTTTCATAGTAAGGATTTCACTTAAAGGAGTATTCCTGTATTGCATAAGGACTTTGGCTGTGGCATTGGTGTCTAGGCTGCTATCACCCTTAACGTTGTCACTTGTCATACCCTTAGCAGATTGCACAGCAGCCTCAGCCTGCCTATTCGATTGGGGGTATTGCGCTGACGAGATATGGAATTGCACCCCACATCGCTTATAAAAGCCAAACATCTCGGCACTCACTATGTTCTTCCCCCCATCAATGGATATTTCCTCGGGTACCCCGACGGCAGAACAACTCCCCTAATACAGGGATGATCTTTGATGAAGTCACACCATTGCCAAAGTGGGACGGTTCCAGCCACCCAGTTAATCTGTATGCATATGCTAAATAACATTTATAATCTACCTGAAAGAAATCTGCTACAGTTTTCTGAAATGGATACAGTGGCAGTTCGATGGTAATGAAGGGGTCACGTAATTGGGATGGCAAATTCCCGTTGCACGTTGTACATTTAGACCTCTAAAACATTACATCTGCCTCCATTCTAGGACAGTAAACCGATTGCCATTGATTCAGTGCCTTGGTGGCCCAATTGGAGGTTACGTGCTACAGTTTCCCTCAGAGCTTGGGGCACTACTAACCGTAGGCTATGTACCCCTCATTGAAGGCGTAATTTAATGCACGTACAGCCACATTCCTACTTTTCAGCCAGTTGTCGTCTCTTCATTTTCAATAAAAATTGATAATCCTCATCTTTTCCAGCAGTTATCTCAACACCCTCACTGTATTTTACTATGACGTCACTATCCACGTCACAAAATAACGCGTTTATATTAGCGCACATTATCCCACACACCTCTTCTACATCCTCCATATCTATATTGTTCAGTGAAGCCTTCAGACTTTGATAATAGGATAAGCTTTCAGCAGAAGTATTTCTTTTAAATGCCACTTATTTGACTGCAAATTTATACTGAAAGGTTTTTTCTTTCAAGTTGAACAATCTTAGATTCTCAATGTGCTTCAGCTCCCGATTGCCGAACAACTTAACCAACAGGTGATGGTCAGTTACTAGAAGTATGTTATGACAGCCCAGCAAAATGAGACAAGGTTTTTTCAGAGACCAGACCACAGTCGCCGCCTCCCCCTTGATAGGGGCGTAGCTCAATTCTTATCTTGAAAGATGCCTGCCACCAAACAAGGCTGGCTTCCCACTCCACTGACAACAGAAAGGTATATCATTACATATGTAAGAACAATATTGCTGTAATACGACAAAACCCATTCCCTCTTTACTCCACTCAATTATAACAATGGTTTATCTAGTTTTGTCTTAATAATGCAGACCCTCATACAGTAACCTGCACAGTAATTTTTGGTATATTCAAATTTATACATTAAAATTTCATCCCAATACACCTTTCTACTGGCCCCTTTTTCACTAATTCCCAAAATGGTGGCATGATAGGGGCCGTTGCAACGAAGGGAGTCAACTGAATGACCAGCTCATACCATGACCGAATGTCAAATTGGGCGGGCTGAATAGGCATTGGGAACTTCTTTATAGCAGCAATTTTGTCCTCTGAAGTCAGACATTTGTCCGATCCAGCATTATACCCCACAAAATTCACGGTTCTCTCACCAAATTCGAAACCATGTGGGTTCAAAAGTATACCAAAACGTTTCTTCTATTCTAGAATCATACAATAATATATCATCAATACATTTTAAAATCCTCAGTATATCCACAATTACATCATCAAATCTTTTGGTATATGCGTCCGAGGCAGAGCAGTGCCCAGTGGGTATACGACAATACTGATACCTCACCTAAGTGGTTATAAAAGTCATAAGTTTTCAACTTTCGTTGTCCAGCATTACCTGATGGAATCCT
>NC_090752.1:25731547-25756547 GCF_036898095.1 Palaemon carinicauda
ACAAAATACCAAATATTTGGAAAAGACTTCCAGCGGATGTAGTGAACAGTAACATGGTAAATGAATTAAAAAATAAGTTAGACTAAATCATAAGAACTCTATAAATGCTTAATAGGATAGGCGGCCTGTATATATCCGTATGTATGTATGTATATACATATATATATATATATATATATATATATATATATATATATATATATATATATATATATATATATATATATATATATATATATATATACGTATATATATATATATATATATATATATATATATTTATATATATATATATATTTGTATATATATGTATATATATGTATATATGCATATACATATATATATATATATATATATATATATATATATATATATATATATATATATATATATATCCTTCATCCTTCATCGTCTTAGATATTTCTATGACGTAGTCACATTCTCCTACGAAACCTAACCTTCTTTTTACTTATTTATGCTTAAGCAACCCAAGCTTTTACTAATTTTAACCATTAACTATGTCTTTTAAATAATAAATTATTTTACCCCTACGATTCCTTCTGACTTTATGCCAGCCCCCCCCCCCCTCTCTCTCTCTCTCTCTCTCTCTCTCTCTCTACTACTACTACTACTACTACTACTACTACTACTACTACTACTACTTAATCTTTTTCTTGGGATAGTTTATGCCCTATCCTTCGGCCTGCAGCTAAATCGCTTTTCATTCATTCCCACGATCTCCTGCTTCCCTGGGACTCGCTGCTATAACACTTTTTCTCTCACTCGATAGACTCTGTCAATCAACAAGTTTCCTTTCGTGGACCTAAAGAGGAGCTACCCTACCGGGACCTCTTTTCCGTTGCCATGCCAGCCAGTTACTCTCTTTTACCCTTGTTGTATTGTTTAGTGGCAGCAAGAGGGACTTGTCCCTCATTAGGTTATATGGGATTTCTTATAAGAAATGACGTGACACCTGCTCTGCAGAGGCCATCCCGTTGGACGCATAGCATATTGTCATTACCCCCATCCAGAAGCCTAAAAATTTAAGGCTGCTGAATGAGAACAAACAATTCACTCGAAACTACCACTACCCGTGTACCATCTAATTAGCTTTTGCTTTCTAAATTTTAACGTAAATTATCTTCATTCTCTCATTAAAGTAACCACACTTGTATAAATTGACTCATATGTTTTAACATAAATTGCCAGAACCCTTTTCAAATGATAAATTCCCTCTCTCAAAGTTTAAACTTCAACATAATACATTTAAATTCGCTTACTGGCTGCCTACGCAAGGCAATCTACACTCACACACACACACACCCATTACAGCCAAGGATATTGCACATAATACCAAAACACCTCAATACTTGGCAAGGTTTTCGAGAGTTTAATGACAGGTAGGGACTTATATGGACATGAGATAGATTGTAAAATCTATAAAGATATATGGAGGGAATTGAGTATAGCACAAGGTTGTATCATGAAAGGGTCTAAAGAAATTATTCCTAGTTCATTGAGGAATAAGGTTTTGTCTGAAATACATGCTGATCACCAAGGTATTTTCAGATCAAAGTCTATTGCAAGGACTTTTGTCTGGTGGCCAGGTGTTGATGGAGATATTGAATTATTTGTAAGAAATTGTATGAATTGTGCTGCGCAACAGAACAACTGTTAAAGAATTAATAAAACAAATTTCTACACATGGAATTCCAGAGAGAAATGTAACTGTTTTTGGTCGACAGTTTACTCACAGAAATTTAAAGAGTTTTCTTATGTGAATGTTACTAAGCATACATTTTCAGCAACGTATCACCTTTTCATGAATGGAGAGGCTGAAGGATTCGTTTAAACATTTAGGTATAACATGCAATACAGAAAAGCTAATACGAATAACACATTTTTTAATGTGTCAAAGGTTTTGTTGCCTTATAGAACAACACCGAGCAGTACAACAGGTGTTACACCATCAAATTTGTTGATGGGGAGGAGGATTAGGTGTAAGTTAGATTTGTTGTATCTAAGTTTGCAAAGTGATTTAGAAAAAAGGGTATAAGCAATTAGAAAGTCTCCTAAAAGTAAGAAAATGTTCCCCTTATTCTAATGTCATGGTAAGATTATACAAGTCTCCAGAAAAGTGGGTACCAGGAGAAATTGTAAAAGAGATAGGAAATTTATATTATGATGTTTAAGTTGGTGGAAATTTTGTTAAACACCATGTTGATCAATTACAGTCATGAAATTAAAATCCTATATATCATGTGGATGTTAGCGATGAAAAATTTTGAGAATTAGTTAAATCAAATATTAACCAAGATACTCAAACATCAGATGTAGATTCAGAATCTATTCATGTACCAATACAGGATGAAGTTAGAGTACTGCCATATAGGATGAATAGAGGGATACCCCCTGAGAGATTACATTTGTAAATTTTGTACCATGTCAAGTTAAGGGGGAGACTGTTATGTATATTGTACTGTAATACTATATGCGCTACAGATATTAAGAGTACTGATGCACAATATTGCATTGATAGAACATAGTTTATAAGCGCATTAGCGTATGTTATGAAGGATTCAATCATTAATTAATTGTCCTAAAGTTAGGATGTTATTCTTCTTACTTTTTTATTGGAGTAGGATTCAATCTTTTAACGAGTGATGCTCATTTGTTATTTTTGTATTGTTTTGTACGAGTTTTGTTTACATATTCTCACTCGCGAGACGCAAGTCTAAGAGAGAAGATCAGAGATATAAGCCTGAGAGAAATGAAACGTATTTTAAAAAGAAGTCTCAGATTACATCCCATCCACCCAGAAGACAAATTAGCAATGATGCTGGGATAGGAAAATTCTCAACAAAGTAACAAATAATATTATTCCAGGTATTTTTGAAGGCAGTAATCAAGCACTAACTCCTGTTGATAACAAATACAAAAATATCATGAAGTGGATATCATCCATTTTGAAACAGAGCTAGCAGGTCTGCCAATTTCGGCCAAAACCTGGCAATTGCCACTGTTTGGTGTCATTTGGTGTGAAGAGAGAAGAGCACCTTTCGGCGCCATGGTCTTCTGACTTCTTGTAACATGTAAGGTATCGAGCTATAAGGTCTTGAGAGGCCTGGCATCTCCTTCAAAGCCTTGCTGTCTCTCTTGTATAATAACCATGTATTAAAAATACAGAAGTCCAAGATATACCTAAAGACCTCGATGTACCACCACCTAACCCACATAAGAGTCTTGAAGAAGTGAGTCAAGATGTCAGACATGGCGATGCCACCCATTTTCCCATTGTACTCCTTGATGACAATAGGACAGGGAACCTCAATCTTCTGCTGCTTATAGTAATGTAAGACTGACTTTGTTACAGCCACTCCAACATCTGACGAAAGGATGGTGATAATACAATTATCATTCCAGCATATGGCAAGGACCCCTTCAGAAAAGTAGGGCTCATGTTTCCCTCTAGAAACAGCTTTATTTTCCATTTCTTTGACAGTAATAAGTGGAAGATGCTCCATCTTTTTGGTACTTACATTGCCCTCATATCTGTAACCAAATGGTTCTTGAGACACTCCACAAAGTCTATTCTGGTGAACCAGTTATCTGCATAGATGAAAGACATGCGATTTCTTCTGACATGCTACTGACATGCAGAGCAGACTCATACTCTGAAAAATTAGTAGGACTGGAGAGTGGTCTCAACCTTGTAAAGGAGGAGGTGATGAATGAATCCACCAATGCTGTGCCTGCAAAACGCTTGTCATACTTTCTTAAAATATATTTGCTTGTCTCCTTGTAGGTAACCCTGATCTCATCCATTGAATGAATCGTTGACTGTTACTATCAGGAACTCTCAGGTAATAGGATTGAAAAGTGGCCAAATCTTGAAGAATCAATAATCCAATAATCAGAGGCCCTGATATTTTCATTCTTTATTGAAATGTATAAGGGACTTTATTAACTGAAACCATTTATACGACATTACATCTGCAACGTGTTGCATACTCATTCATTTTGACCAATATTCCTCTTTACTAAACATTTATGACAGCCATGCAAATGGGGATGCCAATAAACACCTTCATTTCAAGTACTGTTGCTCAGTATTACAATGATAGAACAGGTTTAAACATCAAGTATAAGTGTAGTAGCATATGTTATGAAAGACTTGATCATTTATTGATTGCCTCAAAGATAGTATGAGATCCTTCTTTCTTTTATATTGTAGTAGATTGATTGATTGATATGAGGTTTTCTGGCATTCTTACATCTATGATCATTGACACCAATATCGTTTATTTTAAATACAAAAATTAAAGAATATTCAATTTAAAACTTAAAAACAAAGATGTCATTTTAAAAGTGGAATATCTTTCGGAAGACCTGCTTCTGATAAAAAGCTAAAAATACCACTAGCATGATAGGATACACCATGTCTAAGAATCTTGACTAGGATGAACCTGCCTCCTCACCTCGAGCCTTAATACAGATATCTATTTCTTTCACTACTATATGTGGGGCATTCGGTCAATAAATACCTCACTATCAATGATACCAAACAGTCGTCGTAATATGGTTGATGTTGACCAGCCAGCATAAACTCATGTGTCATCTGAGTGTGACCAATGAAGAGACGACAAAGAGTTGTGTCCCACTTTCGGGGCATCCCGTTATACCTTTGAGGGGATGTAACATTACTTATTTCCCTCATCCTATTTTCAAGCAAACTATCCCAATGATGTTGCCAATATTATAAATAAAATTCTTAATTGTAGGTAAATAATAATTACTGGAAATGGGATATCTTCTTAGTAGCAATTCAGCTGCAGCATTCTTGGCCAGTGAATTTGCATTCTCATTTCCAGATTCATGAACATTTGCCGGGACCCAGCAAAATCAAACTTTTATACCTTTCATACCAATAATTAAAAGCCATTCTAAAATCTTTAAAACTAAAGGATTATTGGAATAATAAACTTCTAGATCTTGTAGGACACTTTTTGCATCACTAAAAATGGTAAAATTGCCCTTATCTTGCAACACTATTTTCTCAATAGCAGTTATTATGCCATATAGTTTGGCAGTAAAATATAGAGGATGCTAGAAGAAGTGCACCTCTAAAATCAAAAGCACTACTCAAAATCCAACGCCAGCATCAGATTTGGAGCCATCAGTATATATAGTATAAAAGTTGATTCCCTGTGTTCTTCAACATGTTCCATAAAGAGCAATCTGGCTTCGTAGTCAGTTATGTTCTTTTTATACCAATTTAATATTTACAAAAAGATATATCCGGTAATTTCCATGGAGTGGTTGATGATATCCTACATGGGAGTTCTTTATTTGCATCTATATTTAGACTGTCCACTAATGTTTTTACCCGTAAACCATAAGGTTGAGGAGATTTTCGGTGCAACTCAAAATATCTAGAATGCCTTACAAAGTTTGCAGTTTGACAAGCTAAAGAACTATGAAGTGTCTGCCGCCTAAACCAATACCGAACAATAGAAGACTTCCGGTAAAGGTGTAAAGATAAATCTCCAGTGTCAGCAAGGAGGCTTGGGATAGGCAAATTTCTAAAGGCTCCTGTGGACGATATGATACTATCATGGTGTATAAAATCTAAAACTTTTAATCAGCGTGAGGTGGATGAGGAGTATATTTCGCACCCATAACTAATTTTTGAAAAAATTAAGGCCTTGTATAATTTTAAAAGAGTTATGGTCTACCCCCATGATGTATAGGACAAAACTTTTAAAAGATTCAGAGCCTCAACATATTCTACTTCTAAGGCTTTCAGGTGAGGAACCAATGTAAGCTTACAACCAAAGATCAATCCCAGAAATCTAGTTTCACTTACACATGGTGCTGTTTGGAAGCAAAGCCTTCACAAATAGACGACTCAAGGCGTATCAACACATCTGTCGTTGAATGCATTTTCCTAAATCCACACTGGATAGGTGATAAAATTCCTTTTTTTCTCCAGGTACCACACCAGTCTTGCATTGACCATCTTCTCTATGATCTTACATAAACAACATGGCAATGCAATAGGTCGGTAGTTTGCTGGTAAGGACGTATCCTTACCGGGTTTTAAAAATGCCAAAATAATGGATAGTTCTCACACACTTGGATAAGTATGATCATCCCATATTCTGTTAATAATTCTTAAATTTAAATAACTCTCTATTAACAGGTACATGTTTAATCATTGAATATGGAATTCCAATGGGTCCAGGGGCTGTATCATTATAAGTAGCAAGTGCGGAATCAAATTTTCTTTCAGTAATAGGAGAATTGAATGACTCTTTCCTCCATGTTGCAAAATTTAAAATTATTGTGTTGTAGTAGGAACCAGTCTTTTGAGAGTGATGCTCATTTTTTATTTTTGTAACTTTTTTATACAAGAGTTCTTTTTAACGATGTTCTCCCTCAATATTCACAAACCACTCAGAGCTGAGCAGTTATGTAAGCCTAAAGGATTAATCTAAATGTATTTGAAAATATAAACGTATCATTAAATCCCACAAAGAGGAAACGGTGACATCGGATGAGATGTAGAACAACACTAATTGATGTATATTTTTCTAGGTATGTTTGAGGGCAGTAGCCTTGTTCAACTAAATTGATAACAAACATCAAAGAGGTGTGTCTGACAGACTATGTCCTCCACAACACACAACGAAAGCATGCCTACAAAAAACTGGTAGTGGGAACACATGGATACTAGGCCAGAGTGCACAACGTCAGGTATGTCAGAGTAGATGATGTCTTCCTCCGTCCACACCCATTCCTTGTGCTTGTCATGAGTGCACGTATCCCTCTTCATTGTGGGTGCTGGGCTTTCCTCATCTGCCTCGGACCATATCCAGCTCTGGTAGCTGTTCAGGCCTCACACGAGTTACATGCTCTGTTGAAAAGAGACAAGGTAAGTAACTAATATCGATATAAAATTACTGTAGGTTGGCAATATCATCAAACACATTGTTAAAGTTAATTAATCAAAATGGACTGATAGATTTATAGGAATTAGCTCTTTTAACTCACCAGATTCAGGGTAGGGTTAGATTGCCTCTTCATTTATATCCAAGAGGAAATCGGGATTGAGGGTATCATCATTGAAGGTTTCAAGGTCACCATTAACCTTAATTCAACTCTCCTAACCTTCACTAGGGGTCACCCACCCGGGCTTGGCATCCCTTGAAGAATAGAAGATCGTTGTAGGAAGCTGAAAAACCAACAAGACATTAGTTACTAGTGGTGAGCGTATCGATACCAAGAGTATCGATACTTCCGATACCGGCCCTGTATCGGAAGTATCGATATTTTTTGTTAGGTATCGATACTTTTTGAGTACTGTGAGTATTGAAACTAAATATAATTGTATATTTTATTATTATAACTAGCAGATAAAATCAACTTCTTTGATTCTATGGTTCTTTGAAACTTCATAACAAACTTAATGATGATATATAGGTTCAACTGTTATGAATGAAATGACACTTGCAATCCTGGTCAAAACATGTAGGTGCTTGCGTTTATGTTGTTAAGTTGGTAACTTTATTTTCTTCTGCCATTTTGAAGTTTTTTCTATATATATATATATATATATATATATATATATATATATATATATATATATATATATATATATATATATATATATATATATATATATATATATATATATATATATATATATATATATATATATATATATATATATATATATATATATATATATATATATATATATATATATATATCTTAGTATAATTTTTGCAAAGGTTGTTTTTTTTTCAATGCTGTTCTTGAACACTTATTTAAAAAAAAATAGTTGCTTTACTTTCTTTTGCCATTTTAAAGTTTTTATCTTCATATATATATATATATATATATATATATATATATATATATATATATATATATATATATATATATATATATATATCCCATCCATCCATATACCACGGCACTTCCCCCAATTTTGGGGGGTAGCTGACATCAACAAAGAAACAAAACAAAAAGGGGACCTCTACTCTCTACGTTCCTCATGCCAAACCAGGGACTCAGCCGAGTTCAGCTGGTACTGCTAAGGTGCCACAGCCCAACCTCCCACATTATCCACCACAGATGAAGCTTCATAATGCTGAATCCCCTACTGCTGCTACCTCTGCGGTCATCTAAGGCACTGGAGGAAGCAGCAGGGCCTACCGGAACTGCGTCACAATCGCTCGCCATTCATTCCTATTTCTAGCACGCTCTCTTGCCTCTCTCACATCTATCCTCCTATCACCCCGAGCTTTCTTTATACCATCCATCCACCCAAACCTTGGCCTTCCTCTTGTACTTCTCCCATCAACTCTTGCATTCATCACCTTCTTTAGCAGACAGCCATTTTCCATTCTCTCAACATGGCCAAGCCACCTCAACACATTCATATCCACTCTAGCCGCTAACTCATTTCTTACACCCGTTCTCACCCTCACCACTTCGTTCCTAACCCTATCTACTCGAGATACACCAGCCATACTCCTTAGACACTTCATCTGAAACACATTCAATTTCTGTCTCTCCATCACTTTCATTCCCCACAACTCCGATCCATACATCACAGTTGGTACAATCACTTTCTCATATAGAACTCTCTTTACATTCATGCCCAACCCTCTATTTTTTACTACTCCCTTAACTGCCCCCAACACTTTGCATCCCTCATTCACTCTCTGACGTACATCTGCTTCCACTCCACCATTTGCTGCAACAACAGACCCCAAGTACTTAAACTGATCCACCTCCTCAAGTAACTCTCCATTCAACATGACATTCAACCTTGCACCACCTTCCCTTCTCGTACATCTCATAACCTTACTCTTACCCACATTAACTCTCAACTTCCTTCCCTCACACACCCTTCCAAATTCTGTCACTAGTCGGTCAAGCTTCTCTTCTGTGTCTGCTACCAGTACAGTATCATCCGCAAACAACAACTGATTTACCTCCCATTCATGATCATTCTCGCCTACCAGTTTTAATCCTCGTCCAAGCACTCGAGCATTCACCTCTCTCACCACTCCATCAACATACAAGTTAAACAACCACGGCGACATCACACATCCCTGTCTCAGCCCCACTCTCACCGGAAACCAATCGCTCACTTCATTTCCTATTCTAACATATGCTTTACTACCTTTGTAGAAACTTTTCACTGCTTGCAACAACCTTCCACCAACTCCATATAACCTCATCACATTCCACATTGCTTCCCTATCAACTCTATCATAAGCTTTCTCCAGATCCATAAACGCAACATACACCTCCTTACCTTTTGCTAAATATTTCTTGCATATCTGCCTAACTGTAAAAATCTGATTCATACAACCCCTACCTCTTCTAAAACCACCCTGTAGTTCAAAGATTGCATTCTCTGTTTTATCCTTAATCCTATTAATCATTACTCTACCATACACTTTTCCAACTACACTCAACAAACTAATACCTCTTGAATTACAACACTCATGCACATCTCCCTTACCCTTATATAGTGGTACAATACACGCAAAAACCCAATCTACTGGTACCATTGACAACACAAAACACATATTAAACAATCTCACCAACCATTCAAGTACAGTCACACCCCCTTTCTTCAACATCTCAGCTCTCACTCCATTCATACCAGATGCTTTTCCTACTCTTGTTTCATCTAGTGCTCTCCTCGCTTCCTCTATTGTAATTTCTCTCTCATTTTCATCTCCCATCACTGGCACCTCAACACCTGGAACAGCAATTATATCTGCCTCCCTATCATCCTCAACATTCAGCAAACTTTCAAAATATTCCGCCTACCTTTTCCTTGCCTCCTCTCCTTTTAACAACCTTCCATTTCCATCTTTCACTGGGTCTTCAATTCTTGCGCCAGCCTTCCTTACTCTCTTCACTTCTTTCCAAAACTTCTTCTTATTCTCTTCATATGACTGACCCAGTCCCTGACCCCACCTCAGGTCAGCTGCCCTCTTTGCCTCACGTACCTTGCGCTTTACTTCCACATTTTTCTCTCTATATTTTTCATACTTCCCTATACTATTACTCTGCAGCCATTCTTCAAAAGCCCTCTTTTTCTCTTCCACTTTTACCTTCACTCCTTCATTCCACCATTCACTGCCCTTCCTCATGCTGCCTCCAACAACCTTCTTGCCACATACATCACTTGCAATCCCAACAAAATTTTCTTTTGCTAACTTCCACTGCTCCTCTAAATTACCAGTTTCTCTTACAATCACCTCGTCATATGCCATTTTCAACCTTTCCTGATATTTACTTTTTACCCCCGGTTTTATTAGCTCTTCAACCCTCACTAGCTCCCTTTTACATCCACCTACTCTATTCCCCCACTCTTTTGCTACAACTAATTTTCCTTCCACCAAAAAATGATCAGACATACCGTTAGCCATACCACTAAATACGTGCACGTCTTTCAATCTTCCAAACATTCTTTTAGTTATCAACACATAATCCATTAATGCCCTTTCTACTACTCTTCCATTTGCCACTCTTACCCATGTATACTTATTTTTTATCTTTCTTTTTAAAAAAGCTAGCACTTATTACCATCTCTTGTTCAACACACATATCTCACCACTCTCATTTTCACCTGGTACGCCATACTTCCCTATGACACCTTCTACCTCTCCAGTGCCCACTCTAGCATTTAAATCACCCATGACAACTACATAATTCCTTCTACCCAGTCCTTCTACACACCTAGTTAATTCATTCCAGAACTCATTCCGCTCTTCTTCACTTTTCTCACTACCTGGCCCATACGCACTGACAAACGCCTAACATTCCCTACCCAACCTAACCCTTACCCACATTAACCTAGATGATATCTCCTTCCATTCCACTACTTTACCTGTCATCCATTCACTCAGCAATAAAGCCACACCCTCTCTCGCTCTTCCCCTTTCAATCCCAGACATTTCACCAAACATCACTTCACCCTTTCCTTTCATCTTTGTCTCACACAAGGCCAATACATCCATCCTTCTACTTCTAAACATACTTCCAATCTCACATCTTTTACTCGTACTACATCCACGCACATTCAAACACCCCAAAACTAGAGTGCGGGGAGCAGTCACTCTCCCCCCATCTCCATCTCTTTGATAACGTCTCACAGGATTTTTTATACAGGAGAGGGGGTTCCCAGCCCCCTCGTCCCGTCCCTTTTAGTCGCCTCTTACGACACGCAGGGATAACGTTGGCGCTATTCTAATTGTTTTTATGCCCCCGCGGCCACAGGGGGCATATATATATATATATATATATATATATATATATATATATATATATATATATATATATATATATATATATATATATCTTAGTAAAATATTTGCAGTTTTATTTTCTAGAAGTACTTTCATTTTGTTATATAATGTGAATTTGTGTATGCATTTTTTCTAAATTAGTTTTCTTATTCTTAAACAGTTACATTTTGCATTTAATTTTTTGATGTTTATTGTGTTTGCACATAGAAATATGAGTCTTTTTTTTATTTCAAGTCATTTTTTTCCTTCATATATATATATATATATATATATATATATATATATATATATATATATATATATATATATATATATATATTTAATGGTCATATTTTACAAATGGTTTTTCTTTTGCAGAGATACATTTATCTTTTTTTCACATGTGAAAATGCATTTTTTCCCCTTGGTTAGAAAGAAAATATGTACTGAAAACAACCGATGTTACTTCCTGACTACTTGGTACCAGTATCAAAACCAGCGATACATGGTAAATACTTGGTATTGGTATCGATACCATCGATACCAAGAGGGTAAATACTTGGTATTGGTATCGATACCATCGATACCAAGAGGGTAAATACTTGGTATCGTATCGAACGGAAATTCTTGGTATCGCCCACCTCTATTAGTTACAGCTATCACTGTCATATTTTGTAGTTACACGATTTTTTATAAGGAGTTTATATTTAGTTATGTCTTTGCCATGTATTCAAATGCCCTTTCATAATGAAAATTGCGCTAGAAGGCACTATATATCACTAGACTATACATACGATCATAACAATAATTTACTAATATTTTCAATATAACCATCAACAATGCAATGTAAATGTGCACCATGTTAGCCACTATGAAACCCTGTATACGAATTGAATATTATTGTCGTTTATGGCTAATAACATCCACTTTTAATATGGAAACCTCACTAGAAAGCACCTTATATTACTTGGGTATACTAACATGGCAGAAACTTATCAATATTTCCACTATAACCATGAATAATTCAATGTAAATGTGCACTGTGTGGACCACAATGAAGACTTATGTAGAAAGTAAAGCTTGGTTTTTTAGTCCTATAATTTCCTCTTCCATAATCTCAAAGGTACTGAAAAGCACCATGTACAATTGGACCATACTAATATAGCAACAATTTACCAATATTTTCACTATAACCTTCAGTAATACATTATGTTCCTCATGTGGGCTACAATGAAAACCATATGTTTCCCTGTAGCTCAGGCAGCTCAGCCCATCTGCGATTAGCATGGTTTCTCGTAGTTTAGACGGCTCAGCTATTTTGGAACTAGTGGAGTTTCCATTAAGCCAGGCACTTATCACTTGTGGGATATTGCCCACGATTACAAAAGAATTTCCCCTATTTCCTCTTAGAGCACACTAATTTAAATCATATCATCATTTAGCTATATAGTACTGCAATAAGTTTTCAGAAACTTACCATAATTAATGGCAGTTTAGGGTGGCAGAGAGCAGGGGCAATTCTCGGAAGATGTTGGTGCGAGCATAGTGAGGCAGAAACTGACTCACTCTGCATTTGTTTTCCACACTTGTGCATGCTTTAATTGTTTAAGTACAGACTTGAAGTGTGCTACTATTAGCTGAAACCATATGGCCTGGCGTATGTCACACATGTAAAGGGTTAATTTTGATGTCTCTTCTCTTATCATTACTGATGCTACAGTAACCTCTCCTTTACCCATTTAGGTAACATACTGGCATCCACCAACCCTAGTTGCCGGTACGCAAGTTGATGATCGATCTTAAAGTGAATAAGGTGCAAAATTATCACTGAGATGACGAAAAATTATCCCTGAGATACTCCAGGAGGTTAGCTGATATGTCATCTAGAAGCAGTAACACTATCCCAATCATCAAAAAATCAATTGACCTATTTTCATATACTGATAATATTCTTTCAGGTTTCAGAGTTTTGCTTTAGTAACAGTTTTAATAGTTTCTTCAGATTAATAATATAAAGATAATCGAACTTTTTCATTGCACTTCAACTTATCTAGTACATTTATAGTAAAACATTACTAGTAACATTTGTTTTATTGTTATTATTATTATTATTATTATTATTATTATTATTATTATTATTATTATTATTATTATTATTATTATTATTATTATTATTATTATTATTATTATTATTATTATTATTATTATTATTATTATTATTATTACGAAAAGGATAATAATATAAACTGAGCATCTTATTTTCATCCTAGATTATGGAACAGATCAAATCGTTGCAATATCATTAATGGTATGGAAGTATTAAATGAATTGAACAGCCCTAAAATTGTATCTATAAGCCTAATGAAGGCATTTGGAAATTTGCCACTTTAGAAGTTCTAGCGAGATGTATTGACAAGATATGAGTCAAACAAATAGATCGAGTAAAAATTGTCTCAAAGGAATATTGAGAGCAGAAACGCTGGTCAGTTATATCAGAAAAATACTAATTCAAAAGTGTTTTGAGGTTTCGGCATCAATAGCCTTAGATGTCAGGTTGCCAGATATCCTCAAATCAATCAATCAATCCTTACCTCTTTCAACTAGTTATGAAGTAAATTACTTCTAGGATGAAGTACTGATGACAAAAACTTTTTAACAATTAGCTTTGGGATAGTTTGCTCATTTTTTTTTCCGCTTTGCACATAATTGCAGAGGTTTCTTAAAATTCTGAATATATTTTCAAATCACTAGATCTTTAGTAAGTGTTGTTAAAATACGAACGCACTTGGTCCGCTCATTGTTTCATTCCTGCCCCGCCATGGTGTCAAGTATACTATACAGTATATAACAACAGCAACAACAAATCCAGCCATTTCTAGTGCACTGCAGGTCAAGGGCATCTCCACGCTGGCCAAAGCGGATTTGTAATAGTGGGAGACTTTAAGCTGATCGGTCACAGCAAACAAACCTATTACCTGTAGCCCTAACTTGTACAACTTTGCTGATCATAGTCGCTAAACAAACATTTTCAGCATATATATATATATATATATATATATATATATATATATATATATATATATATATATATATATATATATATATATATATATATATATATATATACGTATCATCTCTTCCTATGTCTATTGCTGCAAAGGGCCTCGATTATTGCCTTGTGGAGTCCAGTTGAAAGTTTGGCGAACTAATCTCTTTTGGGAAGTGCGAAGAGCATGCCCATACATCTCCATCTACCCCTCACCATGATCTCATTCACATATGGCACCCGAGTAATATCTAACAGTTTCATTAATAATCCTGTCCTGTCATTTAACTCCAAATATTCCTCTGAGGGCTTTGTTCTCAAATATACAAAATCTGTTGGATAATGTTTCATTGTCATACCACGATGTATTTCCATACAGATACACCAATCTCACTAACCTGAAATATAGCCTGATGTTTATAAACAATTTCCGGCGATTTGATTTCCCAGTTTTACCTAATGTAGTCTTTGTCTGGTTTGCTTTTTTCAATCTTTCATTAAACTCAAATTCTGAAAATCCTGTATCAGAGATCATAGTTCCTAGATATTTAAATGATTCCATTTCATTAATCCTTGCCTTTCCAATGGTATTTTATCTTAAATTGTGTATTCTTATCTCATTATCTCTGTCTTTCTTATGAATATTTATCTTGAGCCCAACCTCCTGTGATGTTTCCTGCATTCTAGTAAGCAAAATTGAAAGTCCAGTGGTGTTCTGCTAATAATGACAGCGTCATCAGCACACTCTAAGTCAGCCAAATTCCTGTTACCGATCCAGCCCAATCCTTCTCCACCATCCCCAACTGTTGTATGCATTACAGAATCTACAAGGAGGATAAACAACATGGGGGACAACACATTCGTTTGAAGCACTCCACGGTTCACTGGAAATTTATTGATAGGATTTCACTAACATAAACTTTATACTTGCTATGCTCATGAACAGACTTAATCAAATTTACATATTTAAGAGGAACTCCATTATAACGCAGGCCATGCCACAAAATTGGCAGGTGCACACTATCAAAGGTTTTTTTTCGTAGCCTACAAATGCAATCAAAAGTAAATTTCTATATTCTACACATTTCTGTACACATCCTAAAATAGAAATTTTATTAGTATAACTTGTACTTTCTCTAATTCATGGCAAACAAAAAAAAATAAGAAGAGATCTGATTGATTGTACCAATTACAGAGGCATCAAAATTGTGTCAGTTGTCATGAAAATATATAGTATACTCATTCTAAAGACACTAGAGAGAAAGATTGATGAAAAGATGAGAGATGCTTTTCATCAATCTTTCTCTCTAGTCTCTTTAGAATGAGCATACTATGTATTTTCATGACAACACATAATTTTGAGGCCTCTGTAATTACACTGGTTTACAAAGAAATTGAGGCAAGCACAAAAATACCCGTTTAATCTAATTTAGGGGTGCTGAATTCAAATTTGAAATCCATTTTTACTCATCACCTTTAGTTTTTTTTTTAGATATGCATAGTGTGCATTTTATGCATATACGGTACTTAAAGGTGTATATGCATTCAGGGTTAATTCTAATATTGTGAGACTTATGGCTTATTTTTTAGTTATTATGCACTAAATATTAGTGATTGAATTACATTATATATATAATTATATATCAAGACGGATTTTGGTAGTTAGGGCAGCAGGTCTCAATCCACACTCAGTAGTGCTCTGGCAGTCATTTGAAGAGATTGTCTCGCAGGTGGCGCAGGAGGTTGGTGTCCCTCAACTATCGTGTTACACATCTTTTGGGTAGCTAAATATTAGTATTACATTTTCCGATGCACATTTTATTGCCTTGCATATGATTTAGTTTTACTTTGTTATATTTTCTGATTATCCAATGGCTTCAAGCACGTCAAAACATCGAGGATGCCTCAACAAGGCCAATTCTTTTTGCTACGTGTGTGGGGACTTCACAACATTTGCACAGCATCGATCCATCACTTCCCTCCTCAGAACCGCCTACTTTCACTATTTTGACTGTAAAATTGGTGATCAGGACAAGTCTTGGGCTTCACACATCTGTTGTAAACCCTGCTACAATGGACTAAGTGCATGGTTTAATGGCAAGAAAGCGGCTTTCAACTTTGCAGTCCCGATGGTTTGGAGAGAGCCACGAAGCCACGCAGATGATTGTTATTTTTGTTTAACTAATATAACTGGTTTCAATACATCTAGGAAAAAGATCAAATATCCCAACCTTCCATCTGCTATGAGACCCGTTCCACATTCAGATGATCTTCCTGTACCCACACCTCCAGTAAATAAGGATCTTTCCTCATCAAATGAAGAAATGCCTTCAAGGGAAGATTCTGCCGAGTCAATATCTTTGGAAGATATTGAGTCTACATATTGAGGAACAAGTGGCAACGAGCCACACTGGATCACGCAAAAAGACCTGAATGATCTTGCTTGTGATTTGTATCTGTCAAAACAGCAGTCAGAGCTCTTGGGTTCTCGGCTTAAACAGTGGAACCCAGTCCAGGGATATGTAAGGATCACCAGTCTCAGGAATTGGAACAAAGACCTTGCTTCCTTTTTCGACATGGAAAACAAGTTGTGCTACTGCACAAACATACTAGGTTTGTTCACGTCCCTTGGTTTGCCACATAATCCTTCAGACTGGCGTCTTTTCATAGACTCTTCCAAGCAAAGTCTTAAGGCTGTACTTCTGCACAACGGGAATAAATATCCCAGCATTCCCATTGTACACTCTGTCCATCTAAAGGAGTCCTATGACAATATGGAGCTTCTTTTAGAAGCTATTAAGTACAGCTAGTACCAATGGAGTCTGTGTGGGGACCTCAAGGTCATTGGTCTTCTTATGGGTATGCAAGCGGGCTTCACAAAGTACTGTTGTTTTCTCTGTCTCTGGGATAGTTGAGCTGTATCCCAGCATTACAAGCAGAGAGACTGGGGGTCTAGAAGCACTTTTGTTCCCGGCGAACACAGCGTCAAGGGGAATCATCTGGTGGACATAAATAAGGTTCTTCTTCCTCCTCTTCACATCAAGCTTGGTTCGATGAAGAATTTTGTGAAGGCGTTGGACAAAAAGGGTGCTGCCTTCCAACACTTGTCTATTATTTTCTCAGGTGTTAGTGCTGCTAAGCTCAAAGAGGGTATCTTTGTCGGACCTCAGATCCGAGAAGTGTTGAAGAATACTGATTTTGAGGAGCTTTTTAACTTAAAGGAACTGAGAGCATGGAAAGCATTCAAGTCAGTCTGTAGTGGCTTCCTTGGTAACACACGCGTACCAGGTTACTAAGCCTATATTGAAAAGTTGCTAAAGTCTTACGAGGATATGGGGTGCCGAATGTCACTCAATATTAATTTTCTCCATTCCCACCTCAACTTCTTCCTGCCAAACCTTGGAGCAGTGAGTGATGAGCATGGAGAAAGATTCCACCAAGACATTACTTCTGCTGGATGCTCTTGCGTGACATCCCGGAGGCAAAATACACCAGATCTTCTAAGAAAACACACTTTTGACTGTCTGTGGTACTATGAATTGTGTAATTGTATCATCCAAGTATATTGATTCCATCAGTGTTCTTTATCTATCCTGTTTTATCTGTTATAAGCTGCTGCAAATCTTGAAATGTGCACATATATTCTCTGGTTATACTAAAATGAGACTATTTAAAAGTCAGAAAACTAGAGGTGATAGAGCAAAACTATTTATAAATTTGAATTCAGCACACCCAAATTAGCAAAAAACACCTATCCCCATTCTTGCCTCAGACCATTTTTTTTTTTTAACCAGTGTTATTACAATCAATCAGATCTCTTTTTATTTATTTATATATTTCTTTAATAATTTGCCATTTTCACTAACATTTCTGGCTCCCATATATCAGGTTTTGCCTCTTAACGTCATATTCTACAAAATGATCTAAGGAATTTTCATCTTCGGCCAATAACACCTCACCAGTTATTCTATTGTAACAAAGGGCTTTCCATTTCTTGAGTTTTTTAATAATAGCTTCGACTTCAAACACACTTGATTCATTCACGGCCACATCAAGATCTTCATCAGCTTCAGGTATATCAATCAAATTATTCCCTTCATATCTCCTATTCATGATTTCACTAAAGCGTTCCATCTAACGTTGCCTATGTTCATTTTAGGTTGTTATAACAGACCCATCTCTCTTCTTCCTGGGTATATGCTTATTCTTCTTTGCCGCAGTAGAGATGTTATTAACTATTGTATGAGCAATTCTTACCCCATAGCCACTCCTTCAATTAGTAGCATTGACAGCCTTAAATGCTTCCCTGTCTAAATATTCTTTCCACTCATTCCTGGTTTTTCTTTTGACTTCACTATCAATACTGGACTACTTACCAAGCTCTACCTTGTAACATTCATTACTTCCTCGAAAACTTACCACTTGACCTATCAATTTCTTTCTTTGTCTCCATTTTATAGTATCCCAAGTATCATTTAATATCCATGGTTTTCTCCTGGTAACTGTGTTACATTTGTTATCAATATAACCGTGCGGCAGTCATACATACCTGAGATAAGCAATGGTTGTAATAGTTGTGTTAATTACATCCTTCTTTGCTGACTCTTAGTGGGATTCAATGATACGTTTTTATTATTAGAATACATTCAATACACAGTACTGCTACTGCTTTCATCAAGCCTTACAATCTTCTTCTCTGATTGGCTAATGGCTTGTGACTGGGACCATCATAAATAAACCCTTGTATAAAAAAAATTAAAATAACAAATGAATATCACTCTTAAAAGACTTGATCCTACTGTAATACAAAAGTAAGAGGAATCACTTCTTATCTTTGCGGTAATTGATAAAGAAATCCTTCATAACATACGCCACTACACTTTTGAGTAACGTTTAAACATGTTATATCACTGCAATACTGTACAAAATTACGGTCAATATGGTATTGCACTACAGAATACATAACAGTCTCTTCCCTCTTAACTTGCAATTGTACAAAACTTTTCAAATCTAATCTCTCAAGGGCTTCCCTCAATTTATCCTATTGGTCACTGAATAGCTTCTAACTCTACATCTGATTTTTGAGCATCTTAGTTAACCACCGATTCTTTGATCTAACTGCTTCTGAAAAACTTTTCATCATTAACATTCTTATGATCTACAGGATGTTTGTTTAACGGTTTTAATTGATCAATATGACATTTCACAATATTTCCTCTAACTTGAACATCATAGGGTAAATTTCAAGTATTTTCTATTTGTTTATATCCTTTTTATTCTAAACCAATTCACAAACTTTGATATAACAAATCTAACTTACACCTAATCCTCCTCCCCATCAACAAATATGATGGTGTGACACCTGGTGTGCTGTGCGATGTTGTTCCATATAACAATAAAAGCTTTGACACATGAAAAGATATGTTACTTGCATTTTCTTTTCTACACTACATATTATGCTTGAATGTTTGAACAAATCTTCCAGTTTTTCCATTCATGGAAGGATGACCAGATGCTGAAAAAGTATGCTAGATACCATTCACATTACAAAACTCTTTAACCCCTTTTGAGGTAAAGTGTGGACCATGATTTGTTACAATTCTTTCTGGAATACTATGTGTAGAAAAAGAATTACATTAATTCTTTCATGGCTACGTAAGACTTGGTTGTCTTCATTGGAATTACTCTGGCTATTTACTATAAGTATCTACAACTATCAAAAACAAATAACATATGAGAGGATCCACAAGATCCATGTGCACTCTCTGCCATGGATACCTGGGTAACTCCCACATGTGCATTTTAGCAAAATTAGTATTGTTCTGTTGCATAAGACAATTCATACAATAGTTTACAAATAATTCATATATATATATATATATATATATATATATATATATATATCTAAATCTGGTTATCAGAAAAAGGGCCTTGCAATAGATTTTGATATGATAATACCTTGGTGATCAGCAGGTATTTCAAACAAAACCTTATTCTTCAGTGAACTAGCTACAGTTACTCTTGAACCTTTTATGATACTACCTTGTGTTATACCAAGTTTGTTCCAAATATCCTTGTATTGTTTAAAATTTGCTTCTTTTCCACATAAGTCCCTACCTGTTATTAAACTCTCTAAAACCTTACAAAGTACAGAATCTTTCTTGGTATTGTGTGCAAAATCCTTTCCTGTAATGGGTACATCATCGACTGAAACTAACATTCTACTGTCATCGTACTCATCTGGTGCTTTGTCTATTGGAAATCTAGATGAAGCATTTCCATTTCTCGACTTTGATGTAGGACGATATTCTATATCATATTGATATGCGACTAACTTAATTGCCCAACATTGTAGTCTTGCAGGTACTAACGTAGGTAAACTTACTTTTGGACCTAATATTGCCAACAGAGGTCTTGGATCTGTAACAATTGTGAACTTTTTCCTTCTATAAATATGCGTACGAAATTTCTTGACTATTTGAGAGTTATTCCATTCTGTCTTGTTCAATACTCTAGAAGCAAATGCAGTCGGTTTTTCTGTCCCCTCTGGCATTATATGAGATAATACTGCACCTAAACTTCTGTTCGATGGATTACAAACTAATTTAACTGATAAATCCATTTGATATTTACTAAAAATGTAGGTGATATTATTTCCTGCTTGATTCTTTGATAAAAAATCCCGACAATCTTTGTCCAATTTCACTTTGCACCCTTTTTCAACGTGTTATATAATGGATGGGCATTTGTAGATAAATTCTGAATGAAATTCCCTTAAAAGGTTACTAAACATAAAATTTATTGTAATTCCTTAACATTTTCTTGTACCTTTTTTTATTGTACTGCTTTTACCTTCTCCTCAGTCTTGTTAATGCCTTTGCCATTAATTACAAAACATAAGTATTCCACTGAATCAACTTCTGGTGTACATTTGCCTTTATTTTCTCTAATATCATGTTTCTTCATAATCTTTAAAACTGTCCGTATTTTTTCTCATCTAAGAAATATTGTGTTCATAAAAAAGTACCTGGACGAAAATTCTGTAAAGAAACTTGTGATAAACTGTGTTATTACCAGGATTGACTACTGCAACAATATCTGCTACAATTTACCGTAAGTGCAACTTAAGAAATTACAAAACATAATAAACAGGGGAGCAAGACTGATGAAAAGTGTCCCACTTATAGAGATGATCACCCCTTTACTAATCGATTTACACTGGCTGCCGATTAAAGCGAGAATTGAATTTAAAATATGTACACTAACCCACCAAGTTATCAGAACCGGGCATCCAAAATACTTAAAAGAATTGCTACACATTGCTCAGCCATCAAATCGTGTCGACACGAGAATAGTTACAGATGGCTTCAAACTGTTGGAACCTAGATATATGTCTACTTTAGGCTCCAGTGCCTTTAAATATGCGGCCCCAAGACTATGTAATAAGCTCCCACGAAACATTCGAATGATTGAAGACATTAAGGCTTCCAAGAAGAAACTGAAGAATTTCTTATTCCATGAGGCTTTTGACAGTGACGATTTAACAGTAAATGAACAATATGTAATATGAAATGTTAAATACTCTGAATGAACAAGGTAAAACGACAGTGGAGGTCCTGTAGAGAGTGGGGTTCCCGTGCTTTATGGGACCGGAAAAGCAGCCATCAAAGTAAGTAAGTATGTTCTCTTTTATATTCACCAGAGACTAAAATACAATCTATGAAAATAAATACTCCTTGCATTCATGAAAAAATCTTGTCCATAGTTTTTGGCTATATAGATTGACTACTTGCTACTCCATAAGGTAATCTCTTTGGCCTATACAACTCTAAGGATGTATCTACTGTATGCACACAATTCTTGTGGATTTTTCTCCATGGAAAGCTGTTATAATGGTTGTCTTAGGTATAACTTAGAAAATACAGTACAGCCTCCATAGCTGTAAACATGTCTTTCGTATATGGTAACAGATGTTGAGCTACCTGAATCTGTGGATTCAATGTTATCTTTTAATCTCCACATAACTTAACCTATCCCTTTTCCTTCACAATAAGAAGTAATGGTGTAACCTAATCTAAATATATAACCTTCTCCCATGACCTTTAACGTTCTAACCTTTTGATATCTATTTCAACTGCACTTTTCAATGCACATGGTACTGGTCTTGCAGCAAAATTTCTAGAAGTACTATCTGGTTTCAAAACTAAAATTGCTTTGGCGCTCTTTACTGTACGAACTTTGTCTTCAAATACATCTAGAAACTCTTATAGGATATGATCTACAGACACTTCATTCTTGTGTTCATCCTGTGTACATGTAACCTTCGAAATACTTGGCAAATCTCATTTTAAATACTATAACTAATTCAAACCTAGCAATGTTTGTCCTTTACCTTTAACTATGGTTAATGGCATTATATCTAACTTGTGTTCTTTACACTGTACTCCTACGTTTAAAGCACCTATTACCTGAATATCAAAACCATTATAACCTTTCAAAACTCTATTTATACCTCCTAATAGCGTATTAGGAATGGTTTTAGCCTTTTTTCTCGTACATGATTGATACATCAATCATGCTATGTCAATTTGCATTATAATTGGTTTACCATTTATGATCACTTCTACCAATATATATTTCTTTGCACCTTTCTTGACATGATTTATGGGAAACGTAAAATCAGTTTCTTACCTATTCTGATTATCATGAACATTTCTCGCATTATTCTCTTTATCTTTAGTATAAACGGCAGCATTTACTTTCTTTGTATACTGTTCAGGAAACCTACATACATTTGTAAAATGTCCCATCTATCTACAATTCAGGCATGTCTGTCCTGTAGCAGGGCATTACTTTGCTTCGTGTGCAAGATGGTCAGTTTTACCACACCTTTAGTATTTGGGTTTTTCCTATTGTTTCTGTGTATAGGATTGATTCTAATATTTAGGAACAATAGTCTTAGGCAATTTCCTATGACTAGGCTTTCATGTATCCTTTCTCTAACTTTGAGGCTATCTTTCTAATTTTAGAATTTTCCAATCTATTGTTTGCAAAACTACCCATTATGTTACTTTACCTAGTTGATATTTCTAAAGCCCTGCCTATAATCAACACCTTCTCAAGTGTTAAATCTGTATCTTGCTGTAACTTTTTTATAGCTTTGTCATGTGCAATGGACAATAACTTGATATATCATAACAATTCCTAACCAAAAATTCAAATGAAACAGCTAAATTCTTACCTTTAGTGACACATGCATCTAAGCTTTCATTTTCTTTCTGATATGCCTGCACTGTAAATTGACACCTTTCAAAAATCTATTGACCTGAGGAGCAAAATATGTGGTAAGAACCCTAATTGCAACTTCACTTTTGCCATATGTAGGTTGCAATGTCTTAAACACTTCCTAAACCTCTCTGCCAGCGATATGAAGTAATAAAACATTCGTTTGTGCAACTTTTATACTACCAAATAAATCTAAATATATATTAAATACCTCACCATGTTATCATTGTGTTGCAACAGAATTTGATTCTGCAACAATGCTAAAGCCTTCAAGATGTTCAATATCCAGAGCCATTTTGAATTTCTACAGTGATTAGGTTAGGCTAATGAGCTCTATAAAATCTGCATTCATTTTTTTTAAAATAAGGATATTCTACCTAGTTCATGTGCCTACTGCTAATGAATTTCACCTCTACCTCATTTTTTAACATAAATAAGATAGAAATGCTAATTTTGATGTTGGCTTTTTTCTTGACATCGAACTTAATTGTAGCTTAGTGTTGATTGACGTTCCTCTGGTTAACCGTAGTTTCCTGCTGGGCTTGCATTCTTCTATCTGGCTCGTCGTCTGTTGGTGCGTGAGTTTGGTCCCTCTTAATCGTTGCCATAATGTTGCATTTGTTATCAATGTAACTGTGCTACAGTCATACATACCTGGAATAAGCAATGTCTGTTATAGTTGTGCTATTCCCACCTTTCTTCGCTGACTCTTCTTAGTGAGATTTAATGATACGTTTGTATTATTATGATACATTCAATCTGCTTGAGTTACATTACTTCTACTGCTGTCAGCAAGCCTTACAATCTTTTGCTCTGACTGCCCTATGCCTCGTTACTGGGAACATCGTAAATAAACCCATGTATGAAAATATGAAAATGACAAATGAGAGCCACTCTTGAAAGACTGGATCCTACTGGAATACAAAAGTTAGAAGAATCCCATCCTATCTTTGAGGTAAATAATAAATGATGAAATCCTTCATAACATATGCTACTATACTTATAAATAACGTTCAAACGTGTGCTATCAATATAATACTGTGCAATATTACTTTCAATACACATATTGCATATAGTATTACAATAAAAAATACATAGAAACTGAATATCCTAAAACTTCACTACCAGCTTACTTATATGGTCTAAATATCACACCATTCATTTTCTGCTAATCATCTCTCACAGTCTTTAAGACTGAAAATCAATTCCTACATTCAGTTGCAAAGGTTTCTTTGTGCTCATTTCTAGCTGCTTAGTTGTATCAAACCGGGGTGTTCTAACCATATATCTCTTGGGTGTTTTAGTTTTAATTTCAGGGATGTATTGAGGAGATGGTGACCATTACCAATAT
>NC_090752.1:25769047-25771547 GCF_036898095.1 Palaemon carinicauda
CTTTTCTACCCTTACCGAGAGAAAAGTAGCCACTGAACAATTACAGAATAGTTTGGTAATCTCAGTGATGAAAGGTGTATAAGGACAGATGAGACTGTGGAAAAAATAGATCAGACTATTCGTAGAATGTGTAAGTAAAAGAAAAATTAGCCGTAACCAGAGCGAGGGATCCAATGCATTACTGTCGAGCCAGTCAATGGACCCAATAACTCTAGGACCTGTTTAACAATGTTCTTCAATATGGTTAAACAGGTGCAACAATGAAGGAATAGATATAAAAGTAATGAAGATGATTTGTTGTGCGCAGATCATATATATATATATATATATATATATATATATATATATATATATATATATATATATATATATAGATAGATAGATAGATAGATACAGTACATACATATATATATATAGATAGATAGATAGATATATATATATATAATTATTATTGATATTATTAATACTATTATTATTATTATTACTAATATTAATATAATTATTATTATTATTAAGCTGTCTATAAACATTTCAGTTCTTTATGAATGCAGTTACTGATCATAACTTTAATGAGCTAGTTACCCATCAAATCTTATAGCAGCCATATAAAGGAGTTACCTTTAAAATCTATTTTCTGCTCACGAAGCCCCGCCCCAATCTGCAATCCTGTTTGGGAAAAAAAAATTCGCGTCCAGGGCGTCATCATCAAGCTATTTATACACAGTATACACAGCTGGCAAGCAACACCTTCCAGGCCAAAATAAAACTCCAAAGGAGTCTAAAGGATGAATAACGGCCTACAATAAAAAAGAAAAACGCTTACGAACACTCCTTGCTAACTAAACTATCGCACTATAATCAAAGGTAAATAATAAACTTTCTATTCTTCACGATCACGCCTAACAAAGATAATTGAAAATACTGTACTTACACTAACTTACACTAACAAAAAAAAAATAATATTCCAGCATTCAGGACACAACCGACTCCTGCTACAGTCAAATAGAAATTGCATTCGCCCACGACATTCGTCACCGCCCTAACTTAGCTAAAAACGTAAACAAACAACTTCAATTATATCAACAGCCTTTCCCACTACAAACAATCAGTTCATTAACTACTCCTCGTTCGGTGGTGCGCACCGCGGACACACGTACACACACAAACACACCCATACCCGCACCTGCTCTCTCTCTCTCTCTCTCTCTCTCTCTCTCTCTCTCTCTCTCTCTCTCTCTCTCTCTCTCATGCGTGCGCGATTTGGCAAAAAGACAAAACAAATAAAATAAAATTAATCCTCCACAATGTGATTCTTCTTACTTTTGTATAACAGTAGGGTCCAGTCTTTCAGGAGAGATGCTCATTTGTTATTTTCATATTTTTCTTACAAGAGTTTTATTTAACGATGTACTGACTCACGAGTCACAAGCCATTGAGAGTTGTAGTAGTAATGTAATCCAAAAGGAATAAATGTATTTTCATGATACATAGTATTATTAAATCCAATAAAGAAGATTCGGCTAAGATGCTGGGATTGTTATATATAACACTAATTAAATTATATTATTCAAGGTATGTGTAATAGCAGTAATGCAATTACTTGTGACAGATGTAAAAAATAACCAGATGAAGAGCCCAATAAAAACCGATTTACACTTTTTTTCTGATAAATTCTTCAAAATTTAGAAAATAATTTCAATTCTACAGTTCTGCCAATAGGAGACTATATAGAAAGAAATATTTATTATGGGGACGAACCTAACAACTAGACAAATTACTATATATATATATATATATATATATATATATATATATATATATATATATATATATTTATATATATATATATATATATATATATATATATATATATATATATATATATATATATATATATATATATTTTTTTTTTTTTTTTTTTTTTTTTTTTTTTTTTTCAGTTGCCAGGTTTGCTGAAATCCATCGTTTTGTTTCTGGTTTGAAGAATTTTCCGAAATACTTATTCATAAAATCTATCAGTCACAAGCTATTTCGCAATGAAAGATGTTCTCTATACCTCCAGTAGAAGTGTTTGTCCCATGTCGACGGATAATGAGACATGGGAACATGGGTTTTTCATTTTATTATAGAAAGGTTTGTGAATACAATTTTCACAGCCCGATACTTTCAGACGAGTACCTACTTGTTCTTGTAATCGCTCAAGTGGTACTGCTTACCCCTATGTGCAAGTAAATGCAATGTTGCTTTGTCAATATGCTGAATTATTAAATTTGGTGGAAACCTCCACTACAATGGAAATATACTCTCACCAATAGCCTTACAACACGTCACCTATTAGACTTAACTCACGTCACCTATAACAGAGTTCAGTAGCGGACAACAATTTATGACATTCATAGTACTCTTAAAAAGGTCATTAATCTCACTGTATAAAACACATACTTCTACCATTTTTTTATACAAGGCTTAGGACATGTTTATCATATCTAAATAAAGACGG
>NC_090752.1:25786547-25789047 GCF_036898095.1 Palaemon carinicauda
GTGCAGTGGCTTCATTGCATTCGTCTACATTAGACCTGCATAATATTATTTGTGCTAGAGCTTTCTGCACAACAGAGAATCGAACTTTGAGAGCAAATACCGCACCATAACGTCCAGTCCATCTAGTTGGGTTTAACTTTTTAATAGTTACCCCTTTGTGAGTGCCTGATTCAGAAATACCCTCACCTATGTGTTTCCAGTCACAATAGCCATCAATCCATGTATCTTGAAATCTACTCGCTCCTAGATTAGTGAACAACCAACATGTCTCACAATAAGCCTTACCAAGAACTACTGAATAGCATAACCACGACCTCTCAATTTTCACACCTAATTTGGACACTGCATGATAATATTTTTCAGAGAAAGAGCGACCTTCTGCATCCTTTTTAAAAGGGCCATCAGGCTTGCAATGTCCATTTGTAATGATAAATAGTTTTGTTTGGTCATTCAAGTTTTGTTCCATAAAATGTCCTCGGTCTGTAGGCCACAACGATGTTCTTGTGTCAAATGAGATCTCAGGCGCATGGTCTTTTAAGGTACTAAGTTTACACTCATCTTCACAGGTATTGCCTAATATAGTGTCGGAAACTGGGTCAGAATCAGGCTTGCCAACTTCGTCTAATTTCTTTTCTCCTGTATCAGTTGCTGTGTTTGTTTCAATTAAACTAGTACTAGTAGTAGGCATTTCCACACTAGTGACACTACTATCAGTATTTTCTCCAATAGCTTCACAACTGTCATTGTCCTTTGCATTTTCGTTAATCACTTCTAATGTTGGCGAAAAGAAACCACTAATTTTTGGAAGCTTTGGTGCCTTATGTTCATTTTCTTTTTTCTTTTTCCGCTTTTCACTGCCACTAAGATGTTTTTTGGGAGGCATGATATATCCGATTCACTGTAAATAAAAAGTATTATTAATTGAGAAAATTATACTCTGTTATCATCTGATATACAAAAATTCTATTGTTTTTTTTTGTTTGTATGGTGTTTTTACGTCGCATGGAACAAGTGGTTATTCAGCAGCGGGGCCAACGGCTTTACGTGACTTCCAAACCACGTCGAGAGTGAACTTCTATCACCAGAAATATACATCTCTCACTCCTCAATGAAATGGCCGAGAATCGAATCTGCCACCACCGAGGTGGGACGCAAACACCATATCGACCACACCACTGAGGCGCTATAAAAAAATTTCGACTGATATCATTGTGAAGATATTAATTACATCTTTCTTCAATGCATTGTTCTTTCTATTACATTATTTATATTGTGAGTCAAATAAAAATTAAATTCACAATTCGCACTCAACATAATCTTTCATAAGTTGTAAGATAATTATCAGTTGTAGTCCTCTTATAAAAGAATACAAGGTAAAACAATCAAGAATCGCGAAAAACTTCTCTCACTTTTTCCTTTAAATGATCAAAAGATATTGGCGGTCACAGGCGGTGACAACTGACAAGCTCTGGTAACTGGTATACACGGAGGCCAGAACTTATACAGGAACATAACGCGTTTAAGCCATGATCTCATACGGACCTGTAGTGTACGAACAATAATACTCCCTATGACCTCCTAAGCCATAACCCATAAAGGCCATCATATACATTAACAATATGAAATGTCTTCTCAGTTTCTGTTAATAATCATTTACCAGTATTATATTGAGGAATTTCAAATATTTTTTTTTTAAATCACTAAAATATAACAGTAAGCAGTAGCTTATTTTTTTTCTTCTTCTTCTTTGTTTTACGGCCATGGGTCCATATCCTTTGGGTCCCTTGGCTCCCTTTCTGTGACTCTACGTCCATGGGCCCCTTCAATCATTATAGGCCCTGGGCCCGTGGCAGTTTGCCACCTCTGCCACCCTATTGTTACGCCCCTGCTTACCCATCAGGATTTCTATTCCTTCAACAGCCAATGAATCCTTTATAGCAAAATCAAAATGACTTGTCACCAACTCCCATGACAGTCTCCAACGGCAAATAGGGGTAACCCTCTCACCTCCTATTCACTTCAAAATAACAGTCTCCTGTGAAAGGCTATGATAGACTGTTCCACCAACGGGTGTACACCTCGTGCCACTACACTATGGTTACAACCTTTTTCACACAATATCTTGACTGGTCTTTGCTCACTCCCATCTATTACGGCTAAAATACCTTTATAAATATACGGTTTTTAGGCATCCACATTTTTTCGGGTTGTCCTGTTCGTAATGTAGACGTTAGCTGGCTTATTTTCCACGTTGTCCTTTCCCGTTTGTCTTTTCGTCTTGGCATTCGGTGAAGTTGAATTATCGTTAATCACTTGGCCGACTGCTTTCGGTTGGTTCTACCAACATTCTTACTGATATGGCCTCTCTTGCCCCACTTATAATCAACATATTAACCTTCTGCACGTATTTCACGATACCTGAAGGAGGATGATTTGACGATTGTTGCTGTGGTATTATTACATTCTGCTTTAGAACAGTCCAGTGGTAACTTCCGCTGTA
>NC_090752.1:25799047-25804047 GCF_036898095.1 Palaemon carinicauda
CTGACCTCCTGGAGTCGTGAGGAGGCCTTCTAGTGACGGAGAACGGTAAGCGAACCGTATAAGTTCTTCCTTCGCCTGCTTAAATCATATAGACAATTTACGTTGCCCCAGTGATCCCCTCGGTGCAAGAACACCCCTAGTGATCCTGAAGTAGGACATTCGCTGGTGATGTGTCATAATAATCTTTAATTATGAATTCGGTGCAGTTTTTGATTACTTATGCAAGCATTCTTCAGATATTTCCTCGTGACCTGTAAAGTGTAGTATTATCGCCAATTTCGGATATATTATTATTTAAAGGTGTATTTTGATAATTATTGTAAAATTAATTAGTTTTAAGGTTTACTTCACTCTGGAACTCTAACTGTCGTATGCTAGGGAAAGTGTGTATTTTTCTACCTCCTACACCTTTTCTTTCTCTTCGACTGAGGTATATAAGTTAGGTAGGCGTGTGACGGTTCGAGAGTTATTATTGTACAGTAGTGTATGTGTTTTTCCAGTTCCTAAGAAAGCTTTTCGAGGACTACTTTATGTAATTTAAGACTACTTTTGTTAATTAAATTTTATTGTTAAGTTTGATTCAGTGTTTTTTGTATCCCTCTTTGAGAGTTGTTTTGCTTTTTGAATTTTGTGTCGCTGCTGGTTCTTGCCTGGTATTTTGGCACTGAGCCAGTCTGAAAAAAAATCCTGGATGAACATAATCAATCTTGAGTTCATTACATAATTTGGCGACCTTGCCAGGATTCAGTTTAGCGACATAATTTTCAACTGTAAACGGCTCTTGGAGAGGCGGTCAAGCCACTGAACGTATTTAGAGTGATTATTTCTATTTAATCAATTCAGGATGCATTATTTAGAGGGTGAAGAAGCTGAGGTAGCGAAATTTTTGGCTAGTGTTAACTGGGAAAAGGATCTATTTAAACTAAAAAGGGATCAATTGTGGTTGATTGCAGAGTTCTTGGATTTAGGTTTGTCCACTGAGGTTAAGAAGGGACCGTTGCTATTTGAGGTCTTGCAGGCCGCCAAGATATATAGTGAGACTCTTGATAAGAAGGATGTTCTGGAAAGTAGTAGGCTGGATGAGAGTGAGCCTGAGGAGGTGGAGGAATTAGAAGGTGAAGGTAAATAAAATTCTATTGATAATGGTGATGACCAATTGGAAATTTTGAAAGAAAAAACCAAGATGAAGGAACTGGAGTTTAGAGCTCTCCAACTTAGAGCCGATGAAAGGGCAAAAGAGACAGAGCATGAAATTGAGGTACTTAAATTAAAGATTAAGTTGAATCAGGGAAATAATGGTAGCAATAATAATTCTAGTGTTGATGAAACAAGGTTTAATATGTTCGCTGCGTTAAAACTGGTACCACACTTTTCCGAGGAGGAGGTTAATGAGTTTTTTGTGTCATTTGAAAAAATTGCTAAGAAGCTTGCCTGGCCAAAGGATATGTGGACAACATTAGTTCAGTGTCGTTTGGTGGGTAAAGCTCAAAGGGTCTATAATAATCTTAGTGACGATCTCTCCGCGGATTACGACACCGTAAAAAGTATTGTGTTGAAAGCTTATGATTTGGTGCCTGAAGCATACAGGCAGAAGTTTCGTAATCTGCGGAAGGATCTTGACGTTACTTATGTTGAGTTTGCTCGAAAGAAAGTTCAGTTTCTCGATGACTGGCTGAAATCCAAAGAAGTAGACAATTTTGTTAAACTGAAAGAGCTGCTTCTGGCAGAGGAATTTAAGAGGAACGTGAGTCGTGACTTGCGAATTTATTTGGAAGAGTTGAAACTAGACTCCATTCAGGAAATAGCAATTGCTTCCGACGAGTATGCACTTACTCATCGGGAGGAACCCCTTAGGAAAAGAATTAATCAGGATAGGTTCTTCCCCCATGAATATAATACACATAGTAATAATCGTCAGTCTTCTAAAGGAACATCAAGGTCAAATAAAGACGGGTCAGAAAAACTTTCTAATGAAGACAGAGGTGTAAGCGACTCTCGTAGTTTCGTAAACAGTGGTAGATCGGTTAATGGTGGTGGTAGTAGTGGTAGAAATTTTGGTAGTAGTAGTAGTGTGAAGTGTTATTGGTGTCACAAGACTGGGCACGCAAAGGCTAATTGTTACGGTTGGAAAAACTTTAAGGAGAGGAGGTCTAATCCAGTAAACATTGTTGTAGCTGAAAAAACGGCAAACGTAAACCAAAGTATGGAACAGGAAAAGTGACTAAAATTTAAGAGTTACATTTCTGACGGATCTGTGTTTGTTGGTAACAATAAAAAAACAAAGGTTTGTTTAAAGGTATTACGGGACTCTGGAGCAGCACAGTCTCTCATATTAAAGACTGCTGTTCCAAAGGATTTTGTAATTTCTAATAATGAATTTGTGGTGTTGGGTGGTTTCCCGAACTCTATTACGTCTTGTCCTTTAGAGAAGTTTAATATTCACACCAAGTATTTTAAAGGGACTGCTAAACTGGCTGTGGTAGACAGTTTGCCAGTTCCCGGAATTCACCTCCTTTTAGGGAATGATTTGGCTGAAGGTGAAGGTGCAATTGATAATATATGTCCAATTTTGACTCTCCTGAATGTGACTTGTGAAGGCGATGAGATTGAAACTAATTTTTATAAGCCCGTCTCTGTAGTAACTCGGTCTAGAGCTCGGGAGATGGATCTCGAGGATGTTGACTTAGATTTATATCAAGTAGACAGACAAATGACTGACATGAGGACTGGTTGTAGTAATAAGAAAATCGTTAATTTGGATGACGTAAACTGGGACGCTAAGGCGTTCAAAATGGCACAGAGTAAGGAGTTTTCTAAATTAGAACTCGGCAATCCCGAGGATTTAGTGAAACCAGTATTCCTAAAAGAGAAAGGTTTGCTCTACAGGTTGAGTAGGTCGGCTAATGCACCTGCCCATCAGGTAGAATCGTGCAGACAATTGGTTGTTCCGGAAAGGTACCGAAATAAATTGATGTATTTAGCACATGAAGATGATTTATCGGGACATTTTGGTGTTAGGAAAACCTTTCAAAAGGTTACTGAACATTTCTTTTGGCCTGGGATGCGTAAGGACATTAAGAGACACGTATTATCTTGTGATGTGTGCCAGTTGGTGGGGAAACCTAACCAGAAAATACCCAAGGCTCCTTTAATTCCTATACCCTCCGTGGGCGAACCCTTTCGGGAAGTGATAATTGACGTAGTGGGTCCCCTGCCGCGGACGCGCGGTGGGAATGAATATATATTGTCTATGGTTGATAGAATGTCTCGCTTCCCTGAGGCTATCCCATTGAGGAGTATACGGTCCGAAAAGGTGGTTGAAGTTTTGGTTGGTTTCTTTACCCGATTTGGTTTTCCTAAGGTAATTCAGAGTGACTGTGGCACTAATTTCACGAGTAGGTATTTTGAAAGGAAAATGAATGAGTTTGGTATTAAACACGTGAAGTCTGCACCGTATCACCCGGAAAGCCAAGGCCAGGTGGAAAGGTTCCACCAAACCTTGAAGTCTGTGCTAAAAAAATTTTGTTTTGAGACTGGGAATGATTGGGATAAGGAATTACCTTATGCATTGTTTGCAATACGATCGATCCCCAATGAGTCAATGGGTCTCTCTCCTTTCCAGCTTATTTTTGGTCACTGTGTTCGAGGCCCTTTGGATGTAGTGAGAGAACACTGGGAAGGAGAGACTCCCGAAGTTAATGTATTGGATTATTTTTCAGATTTGCAGGAGAAATTGCTTAGAGCACGGTCATTTGCTCAGGAACATTTGGCGAAAGCCCAGGCCTCGATGAAATCTAAGTATTACGTTAAAACACGAGATAGGGTTTTTAATGTAGGTGACAAGGTGTTGGTTTTACTTCCTATGCCTGGCAATCCCCTGAAAGCGGAATTCTCAGGTCCGTGGAAGGTTCTGAAGAAAATTAACAATGTAAATTACCTGATTGAAACTCCTGATAGGAGAAGAAAAACCCGTATTTGCCATGTTAATATGATAAAATCTTTTATTGACAGGTCTGTGGAAGAATCTGTAGTACCTATTTCTGTAGTTAATGTAGAAAATGAACAGTTCATGGGCGATAAATTTGCTGTTAGCCCAAGTGGTTTGGAAAAATTCTGATGTTTTAAATAATCTGAATACTAAATTTCAGCACTTAGATGCAGAAAAAGCTGCACCTCTAATTAATTTAATTAATGAATACAAAGATCTCTTTCAGGATGCACCTGGTAGGACTCATATTTTGCAACACGACGTTGATGTTGGGGATGCTCAGCCTATTAAGCAATGTCCATATAGACTGAACCCCCTCAAGAGAGAAATAGTCAGTAAGGAAGTTAAATACATGCTTGACCATAACCTCATTAAACCGAGCTGCAGTCCTTGGAGCTCCCCGGTAGTTTTGGTTAGGAAGGAGGATGGTCAGCCTAGGATGTGTTTTGACTACCGCAAGGTCAACTCTGTAACAAAAACGGACTCGTTCCCCTTGCCCAGGGTGGAAGACTGTATAGATAAAGTGGGATCTGCCCGTTATATAAGTAAATTTGACCTGTTAAAAGGATATTGGCAGGTCGGTCTTACACCCCGGGCAAGGAAAATATCAGCCTTTGTGACGGGTGACGGCCTCTATGAATGTGAGGTGATGCCATTTGGCATGAAGAATGCCGCCGCCACCTTCCAGAGGCTGATGAACTTTATTACATGTGAACTGGAGGGTTGTGTAGTATATATTGACGACCTTGTGATTTACAGTGATGATTGGGAAACTCATCTTAAGAGGATAAGAGCGCTGTTCGAGGTGCTGAGGAAGGCTGGTCTGGTGATGAATTTAAAGAAGAGTGATTTTGCTCAAGCAAAAGTGGTTTATTTAGGACATGAAAATGGCTTGGGTAAAATCGCTCCTAAGAGAGCCAATGTTGAGGCAGTTACAGCCTTCCCAGCTCCTCGAAACAAGCGAGGTATTCGTAAATTTTTGGGCCTAGTTGGTTATTACAGAAAGTTTATT
>NC_090752.1:25809047-25834047 GCF_036898095.1 Palaemon carinicauda
ATCATTAATCAACATGGTCACGGGCAGCACTTAAATCAAAGCCAATCATACAAACTTCCTGACCAAAGTAAAAGGACTTTTGTACAGCACTGAGATTGTAAGAAGTGCACAACATTCTCCTAAGCCTTCATGAAATTCCAATGGCGAACTAAGAAACAGATGATTACCTTCAGCAAACCTATCTAGTTATTTTGCTACAAGACGCTCAAAAGCCTTAGATGACATGGGAGGTATGGAAATTAGGCAATAATGAGCTGGACTTGAGCTACCATAAACACATTCACATAATGGTGTAACATTACTAATTCTCTAACAAGTGCAAATAAACCTCTTCTTGCTAACTCACAGACAATAACAAATACCTGAGCAGCTATGAAATGCGAAGTTTTTATATAAAGTGAAGGAAAAAGGGCATTTGAGTCTACACCTCCGCAAGCATTAAGGTCCATTAAGAGAGCTTTTATTTCAAGAGACGAAAAAGGTAAACTAAATTTAATTAGTTTAGCTTCAGGAAAACAAAAATGAGGAAGATTGAGTTTCTCATAACTCTGCTTACTGTCTAAAATGTCAGTCAAAACTGTTGCCTTTTCCTTTGGACAGAGTTACAGAGACATCTGGTTTAAGTAAAGGAGGAACTGTTACATCTGCATCAATGAGTGCAGATTTAAGGATAGCCTACCACTCATGTTCTTGGGTTGTACCAGATTTTTTTTTTTTTTATGGTTAAATTGTACCCCCTTTCAGTTGAAGTATAAACTGTGGAAGCACAAGCTCTTAGCTTAGTTTAGTTATTACAAGTCAAATCTGATCTGTTACCCTTCCAAAGAAGATATGCCTCCTGCTTCTCCAAATAAGTATGTCTGAAATCATCATTGAATAAAAAAAAAAAGATTGTCTTTCACTCGGTACTTTAGCACACGAAAAGGGGTACGCCTAACACTTATGTTGGCCAGATTCTTATCAAAAAGTAAACAACAGGCTTAGCACTATTAAACAACTGTGACCAATTCAAGTTTAAAAGATCATTCAAAATGCAATTCCAGTCTGCTTAGATTTCATATAAATCTTACATGAGTAACATCGGGGTAAGCTGCTCAGTTTTGGCCAGTAATGAAATTAAGGCATGATCACATGTCGCAACTGGGGAACCAACCTCACTTGTCCTCACGCCAGGGGAGTCAGTATATCCTAGGTCAAAACAGTTACTAGACTTGTGAGTAACTTCACTTATGATTTGCTCATAGCCTGATTCAGAGGCCAAGTCCAAAACACTTAGGCCATGGCGATCAGTAGGAGAAACAGAAATTAACCATTACCTAAGAATAGCATTGAAATCACCAACAAAACCAAAAGAGGCTTTTCTATCATCTTGTATCTTAGCCATAATGGTAAGAAGAAAATCGAAGACATAATCTCCTATATCTAAATTCCTGTAGATCAAACACAAATAGAAATTATTATGCCTGCCACTATCTTTTATTATCTGAATCTTATGACATCCACATTCGTAGCAGGACTTATGAGAAGGAGGTACTCAATCTTATTATATACCGTTAATCCTACGGCCCTAGGAGTGGCATCTCGTTTCAAAATAATAGTTTTCTTAAAACCAGTAACAAGGAGTTCAGATGAGTGCCTCATATGAGAAACCAAAGTTTATGAACATAAAAAAATGTCATATTGTCTGGATGCAGCTGTGAGGCCTTCAATATCGGCATGTGGATAATGAGTATTGCGATACAGTAGACAACACTGGCGAAGTTTAGGACTTAATGGTCCGTATTTCGCTTAATATCTCCAGGCATGATAAGAATTAAAAGCAGTTAAAAAGATGCATTATACATAAAAACAAACTTAACAATAATGAAAACAAAAGCAATGTCTGTGAAAATATTTATAATCTGATTGATACAATCCATAGATTAAAGATAAAAAGTAGGATAAAATTGGTCAACAATGCGGAACTGACACAGCATGCATGGTTAAATACTCTCCAGGATAGCCCCTTCAACTGAAGGGAGGACAGTAAAGATAGTTTTGAAAATTAATACTTGTGAAGAAGAGAAAAATAAAGAAGCAGATAAGGAAAAAAACAAGAGGAAGAGATATAAGATAGAATAGTGTGCCCGATTATTTCCCCAAGCAAGATAACTTGACTCCGCGACAGTACAAAAACCATAGCGCATCCAAGACAAGAGAATACTACTTTGATTTTGGAGTGTCCTTCTCGATGAGCTGCATATCATAGATAAAGTTTCTTCTACCCATACAAAGAGGAACGCAGCCTCTTAACAATTACAGTACAACGGTTAACCCGTGTCAAATCCTGGAATCTGTTATCAGACTTGAGATTAATCTATCTTCGCTATGATAGCTGATTAATCATGTGTAATTCTCTCTCTCTCTCTCTCTCTCTCTCTCTCTCTCTCTCTCTCTCTCTCTCTCTCTCTCTCTCTATATATATATATATATATATATATATAATATATATATATATATATATATATATATATATATATATATATATATATATATATATATATATATATATATATCTATATATCTATATATATGTATGTATGTATGTATATATATATATATATATATATATATATATATATATATATATGTATATATATATATATATATATATATATATATGTATATATATATATATATATATATATATATATATATATACATATATATACACATATACATACATATATATATATATATACATATATATATATATATATATATATATATATAAATAAATAAATATATATATATATATATAAATATATATATATATATATATATATATATATATATATATATATATATATATATATATATATATATATATTATGTATGTATATGTGCCTTACTGGGCGTGTGTGCGTGTGTTCCTGTAAGTACGTATGTGTGTTGGTCAATGTATTTTTATTCATGCTGATGCTACCATGAACCGCTGTAGCCTGATTTTAATATTGTTGCTTTTTTATTCATGCTGACACTACTATGAACCGCTTTAACCTAGTTTAATTAAATATATATCATAAAAGATACTTTATATACTAGTTGGCGTCCGGACATTTCAGTACTAGGACAATTTGGTATCATGAGAATTAGTTTTCCGAAGAATTTATATTTCATGGAGGTTGTTAGCTAAGGAAGAGTCACAAAAGACATTTTTTTTTTCATTTTATATATAAATATTTTAAGATAAGCTAACACACATATTTCTTTTAAGCAAAATGTATTTATTATGTAAATGAAAATGAAACATAAATAGCCTTACATTTCTTGTCGTCAGAAGCATGTATATAAAAATAAAGAATAAAAATCATACATTTTTATCTAAACAATTAAAAAAAAAAAATATGCTTTGATATTATAAGCGATTGGTTTTAGGAACTTTATTCTTTCTGTTTGATCATAGTTCCGTACTTGATGAATGATACGCTTTTCGCAATCCCTCTACTTATTTTTGATTGGTTCATCACCGTCCTGTAGCATTTGTAAGTTTGTTTTTGCTAAATTCTGTTCACTTTTAAGGGCTTCAATCAGTTTTCAAATGTTTGGATGGATGCTGGAGGTTGTTGTATTAAATGTACTGTGAAAACCTTCCAAATTATTCTCCTCTCAAACATCGTTAAGAACATTCCAAGGATGAAGTCTCCTCCTTCTGTCCCCTCTACCTCTCACTGGTCCTTTATATGTATTTTCAGGATAGGAGACAATAGGGTGAGGGATATCATCATCATCAACCATTTCATCAAAGGCATCAGCAACCTCATTTATAGGTAAAAATTATAGGGCTATAAAATTTCTTTTTTTTTTTAATACTAATATGTCATCTTCGTGGTAACGTACCTTAATTCCTTCAGGTACAATATGTCTATATACATTTTGTCCTAAATGGAACAAGTAAAAGGAAG
This sequence comes from Palaemon carinicauda, assembly GCF_036898095.1. Taxonomy (NCBI): domain Eukaryota; kingdom Metazoa; phylum Arthropoda; class Malacostraca; order Decapoda; family Palaemonidae; genus Palaemon; species Palaemon carinicauda. The sequence continues at coordinate 25,812,992 of NC_090752.1, forward strand.
TATTTGTTTTTGGAAATATATGTGAAAATGCATTATGCGCAGCTTCTTCGAAGTCCATTATCATCTCTAATGGTCACTCGTTATTCACCAAGTCTTTCACCTTTTGGAAAAGTCGTTTAGAGATTTATCAGGTAAAAGGGCAAACAATCTGGGTGCATTGAAGTACTTAATTTGTATATGCAAGACATATGATTAGGAAAATATAGCAGGGCAACTCTTGAAGGTTCCATATCCAGCCCAATTCGCACATCGTCTCAAATCATGGAGAGCATCGTTAGCAGCAAAAATTAAACTGTGCTCAACGTCCTCTTTGCCAATGTTTTACTGTAATAACGTAGAGCCGTTCTTGATAATGGCAAAATCTTGTGGCATTTGAAATCCATTAAATGTTTGCAGGATCGGTGGATAATTTTATTACGATTAATATGAGCAAGTTTTGTCACAGCCAGTGCGCACACATTTAAATTTCCTAGTTCTTCTGTTATAATGGACCGAGAAGGTGTTTGACTTGCGATTGTCCTTTCCTTAATATTTGGAATAGCAACCTTTGCACTTACTTTTGCTGCGTTCGCGCTTTGATTATGATTTCCGATATACTTGAGCGTATGATAATCATCATCTGAGTGGAGCCGTGCTTTGCAAGACCGCTTTTCACAACGCCAATATATCTTGGAACCATCAGCATTTTCTTTATGTTTTTGGTAAACTTAGTTTTCCTTATAGACTAATTACTTATTTCCCTTTTATGACTCTATAGACTTGCAAGACTCCATTATGTATAGTAAATGATGGGGTAAAACTAAAATAAAAAAAATCTAAAGATATCTTTGATGTAAACTTTTTTTCTTTTATTATAGAAATACAATTACATTTTATTCATTTACATTATTTGTGTAATTATTCTATTTACAAAAATATAACAAAACTATTACAAAATATAGATATGAATTCATGTTTACAAATATAAATAAATCAACATTGGTCAAAATCAAAATACATAGTCTAAAAATTCTTTTGTTATGTACTTTGATATACTGTCTGTATATCTACATCTAATATACATCCTTTGCGATTATAAGTCATTTCTCAAGAAAAATATTATATCTTTGCAGTTACTGCTGTGTTGATTACACATCCATAGACAATACAAATAACATGTTATCAATAAAATTGCAGTGTTTTTAACAATATTAGATTTTCCTTCTATATCATAGAATAATAGTTTCAAGAACCCTTAGCACAGAATCAAACCATTTTACAATATCTTTCTTTCCCCTACAAAAGTAAAAGATATGCATCTGAGACTCGGTTTCACTACATGGGTTACATTTTGAGTCTTCTTTTAATTTTAACATACGGAGCCTATGTTTTGTTGCTAGTGAATCATGAATATACCTAAATACAAATTCTCTATCCTCTGCTTTGATGAATGTACTATTGATGTTTCGCCAAATAGTTATTCCATTTAAGTGGGGGATAAGTATTTTCCACTACTGCAGTTTCCTTCATCCAAATGATTGAATACATACCTTTATTATTTATATTTAGGAAACTTTTGTCGCGGTAAGCATTTCTAATATAGTTTACTACTTCTGAATAATATTCAGGGGTAAAATAGGCTATTTCTGGTAATTTTTCCAACTGTATCATACCATTCAAGCCTACGGAACTATACTACCTTGTTAAACCGTTCCATTAATTATACTTCTTAAACAAGTGACACTGAGTATTGATCTTGCCTTTTCTTCAACACTTATTATCCCCAACCCTCCTTCTAATTTTGACAAATGTAGGGTGCTACGCTTTATAGGACGATACATACTTCACCATATATATTTAAAAATAATTGCATTCACCCTTTGGGCTTGTTTCTACTTAATGGAAGTGTGTGAGCTACATACCATATCTTGAACAATATCAATTTGTTAATTATCAAGGCTTTCTGGTAAAGTGTTTAATACCTTTTACACAACATGTTAATTGATTTTTAATTTTTTTTCTCTATAATTGACCCATTTATTTCACAAGTCTCTGAATACGAGTTGCTGAAGTATATTCCTAGAATTTTTACACAATCCACAACTTTAAAACAATTTAACTGCCAGTCTCCTTTGCCTGCCCATTCACCAATAGCTAAGATGACAGATTTTTCTTTATTTAATAATGAGGCAGTCGCAGCTACAATTCTTTTAATTTTATTGTGAATTTCTATTAAAGAATCATCATCTGCAAAAACTACCGTAGTATCATCAGCAATTCCTTGTAGTTTAATTTCGACATTATTTGGTAGTGCAGGTGGTATAATTTTAGTATTGGTTTTTAATGCTAAGTACAATGGCTCTTGGAAAATTACATACAACAACATTGATAGGGGACAACCTTGTCTAACCGATCTTCTGACATTAAAGGCACCTGTAAATAGTCCATTGACACATATCATACTCTGACATTCCTTATATAATATTTCAAGCCATAAAATGAACTTCTCTGAAAATCCAAACATTTCCATAACTCTGGAAAGAAAGAGCAAGTTTACCCTATCAAAAGCTTTGGACCAGTCCATGTTGAACATCCCTGCTTTCAAGTTATTCCCTCTCACATAATTTATTTTGTCTCTTATTATATTATTACAGTGAATTATAGATCTGCCTGGAATGCCACAATGTTGTTGTTCTGGTGATATAATTTTTCCTAATACAAGTTCCAAACGATTTGCAATTGATTTTGCTAGAATTTTATAATCAACATTTAATAAAGTGATAGGTCTTCAGTTTTCAACCAATTCCAAATTCCCATATTTTGGGCATAGTTTTATTAATCCTAAATTTTGTGAATACGACGAATTTCTATCTTTCAGCACATATGTTATTACCTCTGAAAAATCGTTTTTAATAACATTCCAAAATCTTTTGTAAAACTCCACAGCTAACCCATCACTTCCTGGTAATTTTCCATTTTTGCTTTTATTCAATGATTTCCATAATTCATCTATTTCAAATTCCTCCCCTAAAACTTCATTGTCTGTATTATCTATCTTTTGATTGCATTTCTCAAGCAAATATGCTTGTTCTTCATGATCACCCTCAATAAATTCATACATCACTTTGAAATGATCTTTAAGAAACATAAGAACAGCACTTGTATCTAGGAGCATATTTCCACTCCTATCTTTTATCTTTTTTAACAGGTTATTACCTTTACGCAGTTTCTCTTTCCCAAGCAAGTGCGATGACAATTTTTCCCCTTCTATTTGGTCTTTTAACTTTGCTCTTACTTTAACTCCTTCACAAAGTTCATTTTGAAGACCATTTATTTTTTTTTCAAGGCATTAATTTCATCATATTTATCATTTCCAGCATTACATAACCCATATAAATATTTTAATTGGTATTCCAATAAATTAAGCCATATTTTCCATTTGATACCCTAGTTGCAACTTTGATGAAGAACCTTTTACATTCATTTTTTACAAAATCCCACCATTCCATTACAATTTTGAAAATTTCTTTTTTAAGTTTTTAAGGACTCTGAGACCTTTCAAAGTTTTCACCTATCCCTTCTGTTTTCACTAAAGATGCATTCAGTTTCCATAATCCTTTCCCCTTTTGCACATCTCCTATCCTGAATTTTGCTAAGACCCTACGATGATCAGAAAAGGCCACAGGTACTGTTTCGGTACTTATCACATTATGGAGCAGCTCTTCAGTATAGAGGCGATCTATCCTAGAACCATAACCTTTTCTTAAGTAGGTATATTTAGACGTGTAAGCTACATCTTTCAATCCAACATCTTTTATGAAGGCCTGCAAGGATTTTGATACTCAATTATCTTTCCCCATACTAACATCTCTGTCAGATGTAATACAATTTTTGGGCTCAGGCCATGTCGTGCTGATGGAAGTTACTTCGTTAGTAGCTTCCTAGGTTATATTTGACTACAGTGATATATCCCAGAGAATTTACCAAAGGTATCCAGAATTCTAACTCCTGGAGCGAATATCCCTTGAAGACATCGCGTGAAATCAGAGGATGTATTCTTGACACGTCTCATAGCTATCTACACCCCTAATAGCGTTTTCGCTTCTAGGGGAAAAGTGGCAAGAAAATAGGAGAGCCATTATTAAGGCAACGCTCCTACTGTACTGTAAATAGGCGCCACCCCGCTGCCTCGTGGCGCCATCTAGCCATTCTTTCTCTGGTAGCTTTGCTGACCGGTGTTTATCCCGTGTTATCTCTCGCTATTTTGGATTTATTTCGCTGCTATGTCTTCACCAGCTTCATCTGCCTCTGGAAAGTTAAGTAATATCTTTGAATTGTGTAAATGTAAGCTCTTGCCAGTTTTACTCTTCGATTGAGATCGTAATTAACGTAACAAGAGCTGTTGCCAGCCGGATGGCGTCATGGACGCTGTCGTTCTTTTGTACATTTAGTTAGCCAAGAACAACTTTCCCGGCATCGCTTGCTTCTTAGCTTTAGCTATTTAGTAATTTAGCTAGGGATTTTTATGTTATGTCCATGTTGTCGTGAATTTGGCTAAATATTTTGAGGCTCACGAGTGCTAGGCTTCCTAGCCTAGGCACCTTCACACTTCATGTATGATATTACTGAAGGTCAGGCAATATTTTATACATTTAAGATATTACTGCATTCAATTTTCCTCTTCCAAGATAGTATATGAGAGAGTTTCGGTGAAAGATTCTCACTGCTCCTAGGCTACTAGCCTAGGGGCTTTATTATACTTTCATACATGTCCCCAATTGCTCTTGTATTGCCTTTTAAGGGAAGACTGACACCTCCTATACCTTTCAAGCCAATACCAATCTCCTGGTGGGATTTAAGAGCATTTCCTCTCCCTCTGACTAGCCTAGGCTACCCTCAGTTTGATTTGCCCTGAATTGAGTTCTGGCAAATCTTTTCTGAGACGTCCCGTTTCTTTCTCTTAATCACCGAGTCGGTTTCGAGCCTAGAACGGGACATCAGAGTAGTTTTTCTGTGTTCGGCATCCGTCCGCCAGGTGAAATGATTTCCCAGGTCGGGTTAGGTTGCCTTTACAGGAGGCTAGACCTCCCTAGGCTTTACCCGGGAGGTTTTTGTATGACAATTCCCCCTCTTTGTCTAGCAGACAGTCCTGTGCTGGTAGATCTTCAGCCGAAGAATTGAATTCTTCCCCTGCCGAAGATCTCTGGTACGAGATTCCGTTCCCTTTGAGTTTGCGTCCTGGGAGTCGCCTTCTCACCTAGACTAACCCAACCTGGGGAATTGAATTCCCCTACCATGAGGTTGTCTTCTACGGGATCAGAATCGCCCAGGTAGGTGGTACCTTCGGGTATTATGTCACCTATAGGACCCTTGCCCCTCCCCTGCTGTCCTTTTTGTGTTTGCCTAGCCTTCACATACCTTGGCCGCTGTTCTACATTCGACCCTATGGGTAGTCTGTAGGATTGGCCTGGGGTCTCATGCCAGCCGCCAGCTGTGCCGGATGCTGGCAGGAGCCCCCATCTGTCTTTGAGTGTTCTTCAGCCCTCCCTTGGTCTGCCTTCCATATCCATGCTTCCAATAGGGATGGGATATGGTCGGATGGAAGCCCGAATCTAATTCCCCCTTCCATTTGAACCCTCATTCCGGATGTAGGCCGGCAAGGCTGAGCCTTTGCCTTCCTCCATCCTTCTTTTCCTTTGCCTTTCCCCATTCTGGGCCAACTGCCGGCAGCTGTACATGTTGGACGCCTGCAAGCAGTTAGCTCTGCCGCCACTTGCCTTGGGGGCCGTTGATCGACGACCAAAGGCAATAGGCATGCTCTGACTGGCTGCCAGCAACTGTGTTGTCTGCCGGCAGCCGGCAACCTAAAGTCTAGACAATTTATCGCCGGCTGCCGCCGGGCCCTACTTGATAGAAGGTCCCTCTGGCTGCCGGCGACAGAGCAACTGCCGGCGACCTGACGGCCATCACCCTGAAGGCAGAGCTTGCCTTCTATAGCCCAGAACACGCTGGCATGTGCCGGCCGGCACGGCAGTCCTGGCGGCATGCCGCCGGCAGTCATTGCCATAGCCTATACAAAATTTTTTTCCAACCTACACGGTGCTCCTGGGCAGCCCATTGTGAGACCATCACAATTAAGAGAGCGTTTCTCTCTGCCTTTCTAATGGTTAACAACCATTACCAATTCCCCAATATTGATTAAAGTAGACAGTGTTAAGAAGACACTTTATATCCAAGGATATTCTTCCTAAATTCATTAAGAATTTAGTACTCAATATTGAGGGAGGTCCCAGCAATGGGCTGGACAGAAGACACAGTAGGTGTCTTTTTCTTCATCTAGCTTACCCTATCCCAAGCTATATATTTTTGAATAAATATGTATGATGAAATCTGATAATTTCACCGAATACTTATGAGCTTTTCTTTCTTTACAGGAGCAGCATCCCGAGTGCAGGAACAACTTGTGCAGGGTCCGCAGTAGGAACTTCTGCGGCCATGACATGTGCAGGACCCCCGCTCGCTACGCAGTCACGAAGGGATCTCTAAAATACTGGGACCCACAGGTATGTACCGTTTGTGACAAACTGGTTAAAGAGGCTTTTGATGATCAAAAGTCTACAGAGTCTAGGGATGCAGCAAGAGAGACGCTGCACAAATGGGTCAGGGGTTTTCAGAAGAACACCTCTGGCCCATATCTTCCTAATGAGAAGATGAGGGACTGTCTTTTCCCTAGGGCATCTTCGGATGCAGTTATTCCCCAGGCTCAGCCTGAGATTCCCCTCGTCCAGATTCCGATAGAATCTGTCGTTTCGGATGCCTTGCAGGGCATCCAGCTTGAGGACAACATGTCAGTTGTCTCAGAGGAGACTGAGCATAATCTCCTCGTTGAATAATTGGAACAGGAGGATGACGTACCCCCTGAAGGCGAGACCGAGAAAGCCGAAACGATTTCGGTTTCTTCTGCGACGGTGGCCGAACCAGTGCCTTCGACCTCTTCTTAAGCCCCCCAATTGGATTCGATCACGAGCACGGTGCACTCTCTTCTTTCCATGTTCCAGGACATGCAAAAGAAGTCGTCAGAGAAGGAGGCCTCTCTTCGGACGGAGATGCACCAGCTCGTGGCGACGTGTTTAGCCCCGAAGAAGCTAAACATCAAGGACCTTCCTGCATTCTCTGACGTCAATCCTTGGAGATATGCTGAGCATATGCTGATGTCAGGGGGGAAGATCTTCCTCTCCGAGAAACTGGACACTGTCCCACTGGACGATGTAGAGTTCTGACCCAGCAAAGGGGCCTACCCGGATTGCTATGTCCATCTGAGGACGGAGCCTTCGTCCAAAGAGGAGACAGAGCCAAAAGAGGTCATCGTTTTTTACCTCCCCAAGGCCCAGGCCTTGCTCTCAAACACCTTGAAAGAGAGGGCCTTTACTAATTCCAAGGTGCCGGCTCTCAGCAAAAAGAACCCTTCCTTTGTTGTTGATCCCTCTCGTGCCTTTCCCTTTATGGACAAAGGGTTAAAGGCTGCCTTAAAGGCAGTGGAGGCAGGGAAAACCTGTCCTACACTCGAAGAGTGTAGACCCTTCTCCCTCACTTTTCCATCGGATGACAAGGACTGGAAATATGTGCATAACACTTTCACAGTCGGGAAGCTGGAGGTAGACATTGCCGGACGTCAGTTCGGCGAAGACCTCCCCAAGCTGTCGGACTTTTTCCTGTGCAGGGAGCAGGAGACAAAAGAACGTCTTGCCGCCTCTATGTCTCTGCACACGGGACTAGAAACGATGGCAAGCATATCAGAAACCCCAGATATGTACATGGTCTTCGCCAAGGCTCATTTGGCGACGGTCACGAAAGACCTGTTCAACTTTATCAAAGCCCGTAGGGCTTGCAGAGAGTTCGTGTTCGCCTCGGCTGCAGTGAGGCACGAACCGAGGAAGCTGATAGCTTCCAACATCTGGGGAAAAGATCTCTTCCCAAGCGAAGTGGTCAAAAAGGTCGTGGACAAAGCCGCTTCGGAGAATAGGCATCTCCTTTCCAAGTGGGACTTGTCCTCCAAAAGGAAGTCTTCCGCTGACGAGGGTCCCCAGCCGAAAAGGAAGACGAAACGACCAAGAATGCCCTCTCGTCCTAGACAACAACAGCTTCCCATGGCCACGGTGCAACAGACTGTAGCAAAGCCAACCACCACCTTCCAGCTGGTTCCCCAGTCGGTGGCGACACAGTCGCCCGCCTTCACCCCAGCTTTTGAAAGGCAGTCACGTCTTTCAGGCCAAAGTCTCGAGGTTCCATTCGAGGATACTCTAAGCACCCCTCCAGAGGCAGTGGCAACAGAGGTGGACGTGGACGTGGCCAAGGAGGTAAATCCTCCAACTAGCACTCCAAGTGAGATGCTATCGGTAGGAGGGAGACTTCTTCTCTTCCAGGATCGTTGGACCTTCGATCCCTGGGCCCACAGCCTAGTCAAGAATGGACTAGGGTGGAGTTGGAACACAACTCCACCTAACTTCCCTCTATTTTTCCAACACTCAACCCCCATATTGGAAGAATATGTTCAGGAACTCTTAAACAAGAGGGTTATAAGAAGGGTGAAGTTCATCAAATTCCAAGGAAGGCTATTTTGTGTTCCGAAAAAGGACTCGGAAAAGCTCAGTCATTCTGGACCTATCACCACTCAACAAGTTCATAGTGAACTACAAGTTCAGAATGCTGACGCTTCAAGACATAAGGACCCTTTTGCACAAACAGGCATTCACAGTCTCCATAGACATGACGGATGCGTACTGGCACGTACCAATCAACCGTCAGGTTTCCCCCTACCTATGGTTCAAGTTACAGAAAAGACAATACGTCTTCAGAGCCATGCCCTTCGGCTTAAACATAGCCCCAAGGGTATTCACTAAGCTTGCGAATGCAGTCGTTCATCAACTATGCCTAAAGGTAATCCAGGTAGCAGCCTACCTGGAAGACTGGCTGGTGTGAGCAGCATCCAAGGAGGAGTGCACGCAAGCCTCCAAGGAAGTGATCCAGTTCCTGGAACACCTGGGATTCAAGATCAACTTGGAAAAGTCTCGTCTTTCTCCAGCTCAGAAGTTCCATTGGCTGGGTGTCCACTGGGACTTACAGTCACACTGCCTTTCCATTCCATCAAAGAAGAGGAAAGAGATAGCGGAATCTGTCAAGAGACTCCTTCAATCCGCCCATATATCAAGAAGGCAACAGGAGTGCGTGTTGGGGTCCTTCCAGTTTGCCTCAGTAGCAGATCCAGTATTGAGAGCACAATTAAAAGATGCATCAGGAGTTTGGAGAAAATATGTATCAAACGCTCGAAGAGATCTAAAGAAGCCCGTACCGAATCGCCTGCGATCCCTACTCAAGCCATGGTCGGAGGTCAAGAACCTAAAGAAGAAGGTACCCTTGCAACCACCTCCACCATCAGCCACCGTTCACACGGATGCCTCAAGAGAAGGGTGGGGAGGCCACTTTCATCATCGGAAAGTCCAAGGAACCTGGTCTCCTCTCTTCCGAACCTTCCACATCAACTTTCTGGAAGCCATGGCAGTTTTTCTCTCGCTAAAAAAACAAACTTCGCTGCTCGATCCACATTCGCCTGGTCCTAGACAGCGAGGTTGTAATGAGATGCCTCAATCGACAGGGCTCGAGATCACCTCATCTGAATCAGGTAATACTGGCCATCCTACCTTTTAGCAGAGAAGAAGAGATGGCACTTGTCAGCAGTCCACCTTCAAGGATTCCGCAATGTGACAGCGGACGCTCTTTCCAGGTTCAACCCAGTAGAGTCGGAATGGTCCCTAGATGCAAGATCATTCTCCTTCATCTTACGCAAAGTCCCAGGACTGCAGATAGACCTCTTCGCAACGAGCAACAACAAGAAGCTACCCCGGTACGTAGCTCCGTACAAGGATCCCCTAGCGGAAGCAACGGACGCGATGTCTATAGACTGGAACAGATGGTCCAAGATATACCTGTTCCGTCCAACCAACCTTCTACTGAAAGTCCTCGACAAGCTGAAATCCTTCCGCGGGACAACTGCAATAGTGGCCCACAAATGGCCCAACAGTGTCTGGTTCCCCCTGGTAACGGAACTACGTCTGAAGCTGATCCCGTTGCCAGACCCAGTTCTGACTCATCAAGTGCAGAAATTGACTGTCTCCGCTTCATCACTGAAGTCCCATAACCTTCATCTCATGATTTTCTCACCTTGGCAGTCAAGAAAAGGTTCGGGATTTCAAAAGACAGTATCGACTTCTTAGAAGAGTACAAGTAAAAGTCAACAAGAAGACAATATGAGTCTTCCTGGAAGAAATGGGTCGCCTTCGTCAAGGCAAAGAAACCTAGGGAGATTTCTACGGATTTTTGCCTGCCCTTCTTCTTCCATCTCCATGAACAAGGTCTAGCAGCCAATACGATCACTACGTGCAAATCCGCCCTATCCAGACCAGTGCTTTATGCCTTCCAGGTAGACTTCTCTAGCGAAATCTTCAACAAGATTCCCAAAGCCTGCGCTAAACTTCGGCCCGCAGCCCCTCCTAAGCCCATTTCATGGTCTCTGGACAAGGTTTTTCACTTAGCATCAACTCTGAACAATGAAGATTGTTCACTAAAGGACTTGACTCAAAAGGTGATATTCTTATTTGCCCTAGCCTCGGGAGCCAGAGTCGGCGAAATAGTGGCCCTCTCAGTTCACAGACTGCGGAGAATTGAACCTCTTTCCGGACCCAAAGTTTCTTGCCAAGAACGAGCTGCCCACTAAGAGATGGGGTCCCTGGAGAATCTGCCCTCTGAAGGAAGAAGCATCCCTCTGCCCAGTGGAATGCCTAAAGGTCTATCTTCGTCGAACTTCAGACTTTAAGGGAGGTCAGCTTTTCAGGGGAGAAACATCAGGTTCAATGTTATCCTTGAAACAGATAAGGGCGAAAATCACCTATTTATTCGCAGAGCGGATACAGACAGTACACCCACAGGTCATGATCTGAGGAAAGTCACTTGGTCCCTTAATTTCTTTCAGACTATGTCGTTTGAAAGCCTTCACGCTTATACTGGCAGGAAGTAATCCAGAATCTTCTTCAAACACTACGCGAAGCAACTACAGGAAATTAAACATTTCATGGTGGCAGTAGGTAGTGTTCTGAAACCTGCCACCTGACCTCTGCAAAGAACAGTGCACTATTTGGGACTTTATAGTGAAGGGTGTACATGTTAGACTCTTAAGGTATATCATGTGAGTAATGTGTCTAGTGTTGACACTATTAGACTGTTCTAACTACACAGGTACCATTCAGCATAATAGACCAACACATGTGCCATGCATATTTATATGCATAGTGTTCCTTTTAACAACAGAATACATAGTGAAATCTTTACATTTTTCCCATAGAGTGGCTCGTGTTCCCTTTTTTAGGTGAAACTTTATTTATTTCTGTTATTACCAATTATGCTCCTATGCAGATTCACTCAGCATAAACTGAAATTGTAATTGATTGTTACAACCTTGATTTCTATTTTTACTTTTGTAATAAACAATAGTTGGAATCTTTGCGTCTCATTTCGCCCCAAAATATTATAAACTTTATATATATGTCAGAGCATCTTTTGATCCTATTATTATCTGGGAAAACACCAGGAACTGAGATTATTACTGTTCCGAGCAACCAGGTAAGGTCTTATTGTACTAAACTGTCTATCTTACTGAACTAAGGTTTCCTACATGCGTATAAACCTGTCTGTCTCTATCAACATCCAGACTTGGGAGGTTCTTCAGTAACCTACACAGATCAATTCCATCTAAGTACAATCTATGCTTTACGTATATGACGACACTAATATACAAACTGTTTGCTAGTCTGTTCCTTGAACTCACAATCCTCGGGTTTTTTTCCTAAAGTCTACCCAGACTCTTCCCTGTAGGGGGCAAGAAGCACCGACATCCGATATGATCAGTTGAATGACGTTTTTAACGGTAACGTCAAGCGTCTCTAGGTCCTGAGGGCCAAAAGGAAAACTTATCTCGAGATGAACGGCACTATTGAAAATCCACAGATACATTAATGCTCTGGTAAACTTCCATCAGCACGACATGGCCTGAGCCCAAAAAAGGGATTTTGAGCGAAGCGAAAAATCTATTTTTGGGTGAGGTAGCCATGTCGTCCTGATGGACCCTCCCTCCTTTTGACAAAGGATAACGAATCCCTCCCTAATATACTGTACCTATTACACCTACAAAGCTACAAGGAATGGCTAGATGGCGCCACGAGGCGGCGGGGTGGCGCCTATTTACAGTACAGTAGGAGCGTTTCCGTAATAACGGCTCTCCTATTTTCTTGCCACTTTTCCCCTCTAAGCGAAAACGCTATTAGGGGTATAGATAGCTATGAGACGTGTCAAGAATACGTCCTCTGATTTTGTGCGATATCTTCGAGGGATATTCGCTCCAGGAGTTAGAATTCTGGATACCTTTGGTAAATTCTCTGGGATATATCACTATAGTCAAATATAACCTAGGAAGCTACTAACGAAGGAACTTTCATCAGGACGACATGGCTACCTCACCCAAAAATAGATTTTTCGCTTCGCTCAAAATCCGTTTAAAATCCTCAACAAAAAATACATTTTCAACGTTTTTACGAAAATAATATAACATTTTATTTCTAAAAAAGTCCTCTCTTTCTTTCTTTTTATCTTTATCAGAAGGAGCATAGATATTCACAATTGGGATTTCATGATTTAAACAAGATATTTTAGCTCCTATTATCTGTCCCTCTGTATCCATTTCCTTGCTAACAAAGACAAAGATTAAAACTTAGTTACACAAACTGCTGTGCCTACTTTAAGACTATTACTTGGATTTAACGAAATTTTAAAATAATTTGTGAAAAAACTCAAAGCCTTTACATCCTTCACATTATGTTCTTGCAGTAACCATACATCTATATCATAATACCTAGACGAGGATAACAGCCTCATTTGTTTACCTACATCATTTAATCCATTCACAGTTAAAAAACCAATTGAGAGTTTGATGGCGTAAATTTAGGAAAGTTCTATCTTTTTCCTTTTCTGGTCTCTCATTTTTTTCCATATTTCTTCATCACTGTTGTCTTCAGATCTTGAAGATTTTTGTGACCCTATTTTCTGTTTTGAGATTATCATTTTAAAGTCAGTTTCCATTTGAATTTTCCATTTTCCGTTTTCAATACAAGCTGCTTCAGTTTGACCTCCTCCTTCCCGTTCTCCTTCTAAATCAATTTCATGTCCAAAGGCAAGGTCCACTTTCCTGTCGTCTTGATGTACGCCGGCATTTGTCGTAATAATATTACTCTCATCAAGTGTAGTTTTATGTATAACCACCATTTCAGGAACTCCCCAACTTGTTACACTGCTTACCTTCTCATCAGTAAATATCACTGCCGTATCGTTCTTTGAATCCTTTTCTTAGCATATATGGATTTCTTCACTATCTGCAAGCTCAATGTCCTTCCTTTCTGCTGGAACAAGTTGTTCGTCATTTCCTTTTTTCACTACTGTACTCTCAATATCCTGAACATCATTACTGTTTGGTGTATCCTCACTTATCGATTCTTGCCTTTCCTTCTCTATGGTCTGACAGTCCCTTGTGTTTCATTACCTTGTGGTTTCGGTAAACAAGGAAAATCCTTCATGTTCAAAAATATTCACAATTCTGTCCAAGGAGCAATCTACTGCAAAATGATTCTCACTGCCACATTTGAGGCATGTCCTTTTCTGGCCGTTGTACATGAAAGCTATATTACATCCTCCTATAGAAAGCGCCGATGTGATGTTTTTCTTGATTTCCATTTTAGTAGTCCGTATTCCGTTCAACAGTACTTTTCGTCTACTAAAATGGTATTGTCCCACATTCCAACAACTTTCCCGTACGAGCTTAACCCTGGATAGGTACGGTGGGTCGTTTGCGACCCCGAGCGTAAAAAAAAAACAGGTTTTTCTCACGTGACTCACCCCTGTGACTGAATTTGTGGGTGATCGACCTGCAGGAGGTGTCTCCCCTACACGCTCTAGTAGTGTCCAGATGTGCATTGCTGTAGCTGTACTCCTTCCCCGATTTCTGAGACGTGTCGGGGTCGTTCGCGTCCGAGTTTACCCTTCTGAGGTAGTTTGCATAATTATCAAAGTTATTACGTATTATGAAATTGTCGTAGAATGGTGCAACTTGTATAGGTTATCAGTTGTGGAAAGTCTTGGTGGATTGTTTGGCTACCATGTGCATGTTTTTTTTTTTAGTTAAAATGTCGTTCATCACCACGAGGACCATTTTACCGCGAGTGCCCCTTTTTCATTTTTTTTCATTTTTTTGCCAAGTCATTTTTCCGTAAGATATTGCCAAATAGTGTCGTAAAACTTTTGCTTGTTTAGTGTTGGAAAGTGTGTCTAGATGATCTGGCTACCCATGCATGACTTTGTTTTTGTCAGATACGACGTAGTTATTGGTATATTGGGTATTTAACTGCGGTTACCAATTTCTGTTTTTTTTTCAATATTTGTAAAAATTACTACGTAGTAAGGAATTGCCGTATATTATTCATTTTTTTTTCATGTTTATGTGTTAGAAAGTGTGCCTTGATGGTTGGGCTAACACGTGCATGTCTTTTTTTTTATCTGAGATGTCGTATATTAGAATGTCGGGCATTTTACCGCGAGTGTCCCTTTTTAATTTTTTTTAATTTTTTTGCCAAGTCATTTTTCCGTAAGATATTGCGAAATAGTGTCGTAAAACTTTTGCTTTTTTAATGTTGGAAAGTGTGTCTAGATGATCTGGCTACCCATGCGTGATTTTGTTTTTGTCAGATACGACGTAGTTATTGGTATATTGGGTATTTAACTGCGGTTGCCAATTTCTGTTTTTTTTTCAATATTTGTAAAAATTTACTACGTAGTAAGGAATTGCCGTATATTATTGATTTTTTTTTCATGTTTATGTGTTAGAAAGTGTGCCTTGATGGTTGGGCTAACACGTGCATGTCTTTTTTTTTATCTGAGATGCCGTATATTAGAATGTTGGGCGTTTTTCCGCGAGTGCCCCTTTTTATTTGTTTTGCATTTTTTTGCTTAGTCATGTTACCGTAAGGAATTGGCAAGTAGTGTCGCAAAACTTATATTTTTATAGTGTTGGAAAGTGTTTCTAGATGATCTGGCTACCCATGCCTATTTTTTTTTAGCCAGATATGGCGTATATATAAGTATGTGTTCGATTTTCCTGTGATTGCCATTTTTTCGTTTTTTCCCATTTCTTTCAAAATTACTACGTACTAAGGAACTATCACAGAGTAATATTTCATTTATATGTTTATTTGTCGGAAAATATGCCTTGATGGTTTGCCTAGCACGTGGCTGAAATTTTTTTTTTCTGAAATGCCGTATATTAGAATGGCCATTTTTCCACGAGTGCCCCTTTTTATTTGTTTTGCATTTTTTTGCTTAGTCATGTTACCGTAAGGAATTGGCAAGTAGTGTCGCAAAACTTATATTTTTATAGTGTTGGAAAGTGTTTCTAGATGATCTGGCTACCCATGCCTATCTTTTTTTTAGCCAGATATGGCGTATATATAGGTATGTGTTCGATTTTCCGGTGATTGCCATTTTTTCGTTTTTTCCCAATTCTTTCAAAATTACTATGTACTAAGGAACTATCACAGAGTAATGATTCCTCTAGATGTTTATTTGTCGGAAAATTTTGTTTACTTTTTTTTTGATTGAATATCATCAAATTTTTTTAGCTAAAATATTTTTTTACATTTTTTTTTCGATTTTATTTCCCTTCAAAAAAAATTTTTTGGGTCAGAATTTTAATTTTATAGTCGTAAAATAATCGACAATTATCCAGCAACCCACCATACAATTTTTATGCATATCCAATAATAATTAGATTAGTAAATAACACCTTGAAATTGACATACCCTTCCTACATTTCAAGTGGCAGATTAGGGAGTCTGAGTCAGTGTGGTTGGCGGCCATTTTGTGGACATATCCGAAGCGTAAGCTGCCCTATCTATATATATTCTTGTTCCCTATAGAATTTGTGATATTTTGGTATATTTTTACCTGCATAAATATCATATTATATATTAAATATATGTATTTTTTTACGAAATTTCCAAGTACTCAAAAAATTACCTTTAGATATGGCCCCTGATATAAATGTAATTTACAAAATAATGAAGATTTTTTTACATATTTCTATTTTAGGATAACATATGTTTATTCCCTAAAAAAATTAGCCACTTCCTATTTCATTTGGGTACCCAAAAAAATTCATGAAATTTGGACAATTTTTTTTGGCCAAAAAAAGTTACCCTTTTTTTCTCATTTCAGATCTTCACCTCCATGGGTCTGACTTCATCCAAAATACATCAAGATGTGTCCTAAACATTCAAGAATCAATTCCTAAAAGGATTTGTGTATATATGTATAAACTTTTTTTTTATGAATTTTTATGTCAGGTCTTTTTTTTTTTCTACTTAATTTTTTAAAATATTTATAATAAATAGTTTTTCTGCAGATGAGTAGTATTTATCTTTACAGTTGTTTTAAGCATTCATTGAAGTTTTTTTTGGCAAAAGAAAAAAGGAGGTTACTGCAAAAACTGATTTTTCAAGAATTTTTTTTGGCGTCGGGGTCGTTCGCGTCCGAGTATACCCTTAAAGGGGTGTCCGAGGACCGTACCTATCCAGGGTTAATACATCACTCAATACACTGTTTTCCATATCAAATAGAGCGTACCTTATTGAAACAAATTTAAATACACTGCTAAAATTAGCCACTTCCACTTCTAGGCCATTAATTAAACAAATAACTTTTTCATCATATTTATTTAGAAAAGTTTCATACACATACTGATTTCGGAACCTCAAGATCACTTTATTACCTCGCATTTCTTGAACACCAAACAAATCTTCGATATCAACTCTCAGCTTTTCAAAAATGACATCAACAACATCACTTACGCTCGGTTTTCCTGAAAAAATCAAACCAACGGAGTCTTTTCTCCTAATGGGTGGAGTATAAAACGCAGTCATTTTCACTTCGTTAGACCACACTACACCTCACTACTCTTATGTCACAGCCATGGCCTGAGGATTATGGCTTCCCCGCCAGGCTAGGAAATGTGTAGATTTCCATTACCTGACTACATTTAATTTCACTGTCACTAAGTAAAGTTCACTTCCTATACTATCCTTGATACTTTATAGACTTTATGACATTACCTTAGTCGTTCACATCCTCCTGGTTCACAGAAAATATTGAAAAAAAGGGACCTCGTAAATTGTTGACCTTTGTTTACTCAGCTCTTCTTCTTCTCCATTAAGTAAAAAGTCTGGAGTAAAGAAACGATTTAAAGTCGTATGTTTATATTCTTTGTGAACAAAGTCTGGATAAAAGAAACTACTAAAGTAGCTAACTAATTATATCATTTGTAAATGACTAAGTACTTAGGTACTTAGGTAATGTTATATATAAATAGATCTTATATGCTAATTTAGAAATATTATACTATTTTCCTAATTTAGAAATATAAAAAAAAAGGAAAGAGAACAACCTAGTACCAAATTGTCCTGGTACTAAATTGTCCTAGTACCAAATTCTTCGGGACTGAACTGTCCGGGAGCGAATTGTCCTAGCACCATACTAATCTCAGTTGTTGTTTAATATGAATAAGGTAAATTAAATATTTCGATGATGTCATTGTAGTTGATAACATTAAAATGTTCCCTGTAGTACTGTTAGTTGCTAATTCGTATATTTCAGTGAAATGTATTTTCATTTGTGCTATTATGAGCATTACTGATAATAGAACTCACGTTAATATCAGCTTAGCTTTACTATTATAATAAGGATTGGCACTATCTTGAGTAATACATTCACTTTGCCTGCAATCTGATCGCATGAGACTTGGCTTTATCACAATTATAGCATTTTTTTACTATTATCAACACGTCAAGCTGGTTTTTGGTACATGTTGATGTCTGTCTGGCTA
Organism: Palaemon carinicauda; assembly: GCF_036898095.1. Lineage (NCBI taxonomy): Eukaryota > Metazoa > Arthropoda > Malacostraca > Decapoda > Palaemonidae > Palaemon > Palaemon carinicauda. Next base: position 25,830,999 of record NC_090752.1, read on the forward strand.
CATAATGTGTTTTAAGTCCCGACTTAAGAATGAGATCTAAATTACCTACTATCGCATTATGTTTCTTGGCCTGGTCAATGCCTTATTTCAGATGATGAATAATCCAACTTTATATAAAAAAAACTTTGTAGTTTATCCGGCAGTAATAAGATCATCACAGCTTATTGTCATATTTGTGTTTGCCTATCTATACCATCTTCACCATTAGCCAAAGACAAAGCTGAAGCTTTAAGCTTAATTGATCATGTGTTCCACTTGTCGCTAATCAGAGTGATTGCATTTGTAAACAAATGTTCTTTCCTATCTATTATCTTGAAGATGTAGCGAATAATTGAAAATTAATTTTGATCCGCCACAAATGTATAATTAAGAAGGATATTTAATTCAAAAGTGTCTCAGGTTACGCAAGAACGAAATTTGAATGTACAGTAACATTGATCTATATCCCCTATGACTTAGTCTAAGAAAGACTACCTGTAACAGAATTACGGGCTGCCAACGCAAGAGCCCATGTATAAAACGAACGAATGAACTGTAATTGAAGATTAGGAACTATTTTCCAGCGATATGATCATTTATCTATTAGAATTAATCCACGTTTTAACTCCCCAAATTAACTGACCAGTAATTAAAGCCTTGCAATAGGACTAGTACCAAACTAGCCTTAACTTAATTTGCCATGTTGAGCTGTATGGTCATAGTGATTACTATTTGTTTCTTACCATTTTTAGCGATTCATACAATATCTAATTTCATGGATATCATTCCAACGATAAGAATATTTTCTATCTGAACGCAATAGTTTATATTAAAAGAAAAGACACCAGTGCAAACAAAATGTATTCGAGTAGTAAAGATCGAATAAAAAAAATTCAACACAATCCAGTGGCGTTGGAGTGTCTTGTTGGGTGGGGTGGTGGTCGTGGGAGGGGTGGTGCCTAAAGTTAGAGAAGGAAACACCCTTATATGCGATATTCTGGCATCTGACAGCTGATTGTAGCAACCCCCCCCAAAAAAAATCATATTTCTGGACGATTTTTAAGTGGCCAATTACAATTTGTACACCCAATGACTCATTTTTCTAAGCATAATCGGTTTTTACTTACGATTTATTGTAACTATCATTTGCTTTTCAGATCCAATTTTATCTTTAAATTCTTAACAACGTATAGATTTTTATTTTCTTCAAATTTCTAGTTTATAAAAGACAATTATCTAACATTTTAATTAAAAATTATGTTATCTGTCTTTGGTTTTAAACTATGGTGATAGGATATTAAGATGAGAACCTCGCAAACAGAGTAGTTCTCCATAAACTTGATGATACTGCAGTGGTCATAAAAAATCAAGGTTTTTGAAATACCTTTCAATTAACAAAACTATATATATATATATATTTATATATATATATATATATATATATATATATATATATATATATATATATATACATATATATATATATATATATATATATATATATATATATATATATATATATATATATACTTATATATACATATATATATATATCTATATATATGTATATATATATATATATATATATATATATATATATATATATATATATATATATATATATATATATACATATATATATATATATATATATATATATATATATATATATATATATATATATATATATATATACATATATATATATATATATATATATATATATATATATATACAATATATAGGAATATATATATATATATACATATATATATATATATATATATGTACCTATATATATATATATATATATATATATATATATATATATATATATATATATATTACTTATTTCAAGTATACGAACAGATTCCTGAATTCGACAGGAATATGTACGGGGACTTGTCATAAACTTTTACCTCTCTTGATGGCTCAGTCGGTAGAGTCTTCACAGGCATGGTTTCCGGCCAAACAGGTGGGGGTTTGAATCTCTACTTAGCCAGAAGCTGTTACCATAAAAGGAATTCAAGTGGATATATATTCCCAAGATAGAATTCGGTATTAAATGCCATTCGTGGGTAATATTTACATTGATTGAAATCACGTGTGCTAGTGATATATATTCATTTAAAATAACCACGTGTTGCAAACTCAAGATTCAGCTATCATGGTGGAGATGGGTTTATTTGAAGTATATGAAGACACTCCTGAATTGGACAGGAATATGTACGGGGACTTGTCATATACTTCAATCTCTCATGATGGCTCAGTTGGTAGAGTCTTCGCAGGCATGGTTTCCGGCCGAACAGGTGGGGATCTGAATCTCTACCCGCCCATAAGCTGTTACCATAAAATTAATTCCAAGTGAATGTATATTCCCAAAATAGAATTCGTTATTAAATGCCATTCGTAGCTGATATTTACATTGACTGAAATCACGTGTGTTAGTGATATATATTCATTTAAAATACCCACTTGTTGTAAACTCACGAATCAGCTATCATGGTGAAGATGGTTTTATTTCAATTTTATGAACAGATTCCTGAATTCGACAGGAATATGTACGGGGACTTGTCATAAACTTTTATCTCTCTATATGGCTCAGTCGGTAGAGTCTTCGCAGGCATGCTTTCCGGCCAAAAAGGTGGGGGTTCGAATCTCTACCCTGCCAAAAGCAGTTACCATAAAATGAATTCCAAGTGGATATATATTCCCAAGATAGAGTTCGGTATTAAATGCCTTCGTGGGTGATATATATATATATATATATATATATATATATATATATATATATATATATATATATATATATATATATATATATATATATATATATGTATATATATATATATATATATACATATATATATATATATATATATATATATATATATATATATATATATATATATATATATATATATATATATATATATACCACAAGCACACGTGATGTCAATCAAGGTAAATATCACCCACGAATGGCATTTAATACCGAATTCTATCTTGGGAATATACATCAACTTGGAATTCATTTTATGGTAACAGCTTCTGGCCGGGTGGAGATTCG
>NC_090752.1:25836547-25849047 GCF_036898095.1 Palaemon carinicauda
AGGATCTGCTCTACAAATAAAGTAGGTGAGCTTCACCCTCAGTTGTTTTAGGGTTAAGTTTGATCCAGATGTTTCTCCTTTAAAGAGCTGTTCTCCCTTGAAGTCTAAAGTCCTACGAAGATAGACCTTTAGACACTCTACAGGACATAGAGAGACATCTTCCTTCAGAGAGCAGATTCTCCAAGGACCCCACCTTTTTGTGGGTAGCTCATTCTTAGCGAGAAAGGTTGGATCAGGAAAGAGATTCAGTTCTCCCCTTTCTGTGAACTGAATGTGGCCTTCATTTCTAGATAGGGCTACTATTTCACTAACTCAAGCCCCAGAGGCTATAGCAAACAGAAAAATAATCTTTTGGGTTAGATCCTTGAGGGACCAATCTTCATTGTTCACAGATGAGGCATAATGAAGGACCTTGTCCAAAGACCATGAAATGTGCTTTGAAGGTGCTGCGGGCCTAAGCCTTGCGCATGCCTTCGGAATCTTAATAAAGATTTCATTCGTCAGATCCACTTGGAAGGCATATAGAAGAGGTCTATTCAAAGCTTACTTACATGTAGTTATCTTGTTGGCTGCCAGACCTTGATTATGAAGGTGGACAAAGAACAGACAGAAGTTCGTTAAAATTTCTTTCAGTCCTTTTGCTTTAACAAAAGCAACCCACTTCTTCCAAGATGACTCATATTGACTTAGATTTGTATTCTTTTAGTAATACTATTTTATCTTCTGAGATCCCAAATCTTTTCCTAACCGGTAGGGCAAGAAATTCATGAAATGAAGGGTTTGGGCTCTCTGTGATAAATCGAAGGCAATTAACTTCTGAGCTCTGTAAAATAGTACTTGGTTCAATACTACGGCCAGCCTCAGTTTCAGTTCCTTTGCTAGAGGGAACCAGTTGCTCTCGGGCTACATGGGAGCCGCCAGAGCTACTCCTCCCTGGAAGGACCTCAGCATATTGAGGACCTTTAGCAGGGAATTGGATGGGATAAACAAGAAATCCCGAGTCCATCCCTTCCATACTATAGACCTGATGTCTGTTATCTCCTCTAGAGGATCCTCGTATGGGGCTACATATCGAGGTAGTTTCTTGATGACGCTGGTCATGAAGAGGTTGATCCGCAGTTCGGGGACTTGTTCCCATCTGGGAGAGAATAGGTCTGTGTCTGTGAACCATTCTAACTCTGCAGGCCTGAGCCTGAGTAGAGCAACCGCTGTCACCTTGTGGATCAATTGAACATGAACTGCTGATAGGTGCCATCCTTTTAGGCAAGGGATGGCTAACATCACCTAAACTATATGAGACACCCTCTAGCCTTGTCGGTTCTGACGTTTCAGTAGCGCTTCGATGTCCCAGATCAGCCTGAGGAGGTCTGTTCTGCGTGGAGAGTGTTTCATCAACCACGACAGGACTAACATGGTCTCGGATAGAACTAACCGAGTTCCTTGAATTTTTCTCTGATGGGAGTAAACTCTCCATTCTTCCAACTAGGCATCCCGTGGAAGATCTACAACAGTCGGGGTAGTTGCAAGGGCACGATCTTTAATAGGCTTTCGGCCTTTGATCGATGTTAGGAAAGCCATTAAGGAAAGACCGATATCAGTCCTTTTAGATCTCTTCTAGCGTTTGATGCGTATCTTCTCCAGACTCTTAATGCATCTTTCAGCTGTGCTCTTAGCACTGGGTTGGTCATTATTGCTAACTGGAGAGAGTTCACAACTCTTTCTTGTTAGCGTTTTGGAATCCTGACCGATTACCATAGTCTATTAACCAACCCTGTGATCTCCTTTCCTATCCCTAAGGGAAAGGAGAGCCGGAGTGACCTTGGGTTTCGATGGTTTTTTAACCACTGAGGCCTTTGAGCAGGAGAAAATCGAGACTTTTTGGTACTGATTTTGCATCCCCGATGTTCCCGGAACCGGATTACTTCCTTGGAAGCTCATAGACCAGTCACTTCGGGTGCTGCCCACACCAGCTTTTCGTCCAGGTACTTTGTTACCTGAACCACTGCTAGACTTGGATTTTGCGTGACCGCGTCTGCCAATTTCGTGAAGATACTTAGGACTATGTTTAGTTTGAGAAGTATCTGTCATTAGACATACGTTATCCTCAGTAACTTGAATCCTAGGTAGGAGGGGAGGGGGCGACTGACTGGAAGCTGCCGATAGGAAACTTTCAGGTCTAGCAAGACAATGAACACCCTTTTTTGAAATAGGATCCCTATGCTCAGAAGGATTAACATTCTGCACTTGCTGTTTTGTTTGAACTTGATGAGTGGCAACAAGTTCAGAATGACTCTGAGTTTTCTTGAGTCCTTCTTGTGAATACCAAGTAGCCTTCCCTGGACTATGCTTTCCTTATTACCTGTATGCTTTATAGCTCTAAGGTATACTCTTAAAGACGGGGTTGGGGTGCAGGAAGAGTTGAGGAAATAATGGTAGAGGCATGAGTATTTTCCATCCTAGTCACATCTTGATTAGGCCTTGGATCCAAGGATAGAAGGTCTCACGATCCTGATGGAGCCTCCCTCCTACCAGAAGCATCTCTTCGCTTCGATTGATCAGAAAGTTTACATCTCTGACCGCTTGCCTGTGGCACCGCGGTCCTCGAAACTGTAGGATGTTGTTGAACAGCCCGAGGAAAATCTCTAGATTTTCTCGTCTTCCTTTTAGGTTGGGGACCCACATCCGTGGAAGACTTTCTCTTTTAAGAGATGCCCCACTTCTGGAGAAGTTCTATATTCTCCGTGGTGGCATTCTTAGTGACCTCTCTGACTACCTCGTTTGGAAAGAGGTCTCTACCCCAGATGTTGGAAGATATTATCTTCCTTGTTTCATGTTTCTCTGTTGCAGCCGCAAACCCAAACTCCCTGCAGGCTCTCTTAGCCTTCATAAAAGCATAAAGGTCTTTTACTAAGGTGGCCATATGCATTTTGGCCAAGACCGTTAGCATGTCTGGGGTATCTTGGTGGGCTGAACACAACTCCATGCAATTCTGTAGGGATAGAGAAGCTGCAAGTCTCTCCTTTGTCTCTTGTTCTTTAAGCAGGAGACGTTCAGAAAGTTTAGGGAGATTCTAGCTAAACTGTCGTCCAGCAACATCCGCATCTAGTTTCCCTACTGAAAAATTTAAATGGACTTCCTTCCAATCTTTCTCCTGTATGGAAAAGGCTAGTGATAGAGGCTTGCACTCCTCGAGTGCAGGACATGGTTTACCTGCCTCCACTGCCTTAGTAACAGATTGAAATGCCTTACATGTAAAGGGGAATTATATTGAAGCAGGAGCAAGAAAGGTAGGATGTATGTTACTTAGTGTGGACACTTTCGACACTGAGTAACCCGCCTTTCTCAGGCTATTTGACAAGGTAGCCTGTGTCTTATCATGGTCGAGAATCATGACCTCCCTCGGCTCTGTTTCTTCTCCTGACGTTAGTTCATGCTTCAATCGAATGAAGCAATTAGGGAAAGCGTTAAAGCTTGGCCAAAACTGAATTTTGTCTAAAGGAACAGCACCCATCTTCTCCGAGATGTAGAGTTTGCCGTCTAAAATCAGCATCAGCTCCGCATACCTCCAGGGGTTGGTTTTGGAGCATGGCGGAAGGTCTTGATTTCTGGGTCTTTTGTATGACCCTTGTGGAGCGACAAGTGGGGCTTTTTTTTTTAATTTCGCTTCCTCCTTATCGCCTTGTATGCGAAAGTTTTCAATTAGACCTTTCATAAGGGCCAAAATTTTGGTCATTTCGTCTAATGGAGGGGTAGAAGGTGAGGATGTCGAAGTTGACGGTTCTAGAGCCGGCACAGATGGAAGCAATTCCGACATGACATTGTCCACCTCTTCCCGTGAGGGCTTCCGGCCCTCCGTCCCAAAGGTTGTCTGAACTTAGGGAAGTGCAAACCTTGCCTGGGGCACCACTATTTCCTTACTTGCTTTCTGGAATAGTAAGCTACGCATCCTATCATTAGGTAGGTATGGCCCCGGAGAGATCTTTTGGAACCCTTTTACCCAGTTACGTAGATTCTTATGAGCTGCATCCCTAGACTCCTTCAACTTGGGATTATCAAAACCCTCGGACACTAAGGTCCGACATATATTGCAAGCTTGGAGGTTCCAATAATGCAGGTATTCGGAAATAACATTGCAAGGGGCATGAAACTTGCATGTATTATGTCCATAAAAGTACCTACTTTTAATGTTGCAGAAGACCGCAACACATGTCATCTGGGGTTCCTCCTGTAAAGAAAGGAAAGCAAATTGAGTATACGATTGATTATCTCATTGATAAGCAATATGTAAAAGACATCTTTTAACTAAAGTAGCTTAGGATAGTAAGCTAGAAAGGGATAGTGGAAGACACATACTTGTGTATCCCTTGCAGGCAATTGCTGTTACCTCCCCTCTGTATTAACTAGAAGGAATTTTCTTTTTAAGGAGACTCGAACAAAGGGTTCGTACCCCTAGGGGTAGAAAAGTGTACAATGTCATTGTCCCTTTTAGTATTTAACACTCTAGGATAAAGATAACTGATTTCTAATCAGAGTTTTGAAGGAATTCTATTCTTTCAAAAATAGGATCGGTCTCAGCAGAAGCCTGAAGGGTACCCAAGAAAGTAAGAAATAACTAATGTATCATTATACTATAGTTTTCTATTTGCAGTATATTTTGTAGTTCCAACAGTGCGCTGCCATTGTGGCTAGCATCTGACGGTACGGTCCAGCCGGCATGACGCCAACTGGACTAGGAAATATAAAAGACATATATCTGTGTATCCTACCCAGCCCATTTGCTGTAACCTTCCCTTTCAATATTGGATTACAGAGTTTCTTGATCAGGGAAACTCAAGAATAAGGGTTCTAACCTTTAAGGATAGTGTGTGTACTACCATTAGCCCTTTAATTTATTTAATATTGTAGAGTAAAATGTAAACTGATTTCTAATCAGAATATTGAAGAAATTCTATTTTTTCAATATAGGATTAGTCTCAACAAACACCTGGGCATATAGCATCTTGCTTTTCCAACTAAGGTTGCAGCTTAGCAAGTAATAATAATAATAAAAATAATAATAATAATAATAATAATAATGATAATAATAATAATAATAATAATTTTAATAGTATAGCATATACAATAGTTTTCTATCTGTCGTATATCCTATACTGCGAATATACTGACTTCTGTATAAACTTATACTGTAATATCGCCGGCATATTGCCAGCCTAGCTAGTCCCTGCCGGCACACCCGGCCAGCGTGCTAGCTAAAAGAGAGAAAGACAGCATGGAGCAAAGGACTGCCTTGTCATTGTGTATGTATACTCTAAATAAGGATGCAATTATCTAATTTTATTGCCTTTCTCCAGATAGAAGGTTCAAATGGAAGGGGAGAATGTATCATTGAAGCTTCCATCCAGCTACCAGTACCATCATCGGCAAGGTCCAGCCAGCACATGGCCAGCAGGCTAGCACCTGGCAGTACAGGTACAGTCGGCATACCGCCGGCTGAGTCAGCTCCTGTCTGTGCCGGTCCGCCCGGCATACCGCCGGTCAAGTTAGTACCCCGGCAATAGCACTTGTGGCCGGTAGTTCAAGGGAGGACTGAAGAACCTTGGTGACAGAAGAGACTTCCCATCAACAGCCATCATGGCTGCCGGCAGCCGACAGTCGCCGGCTGTCGTCATGGTCACCGGCATATGACATGGCTGCTAGCCATCTGCCCAGCAGCCAACAGCCGTCATAGCCGCCGGCAGTTATAGTACCGGCAGTAAAAGTAACATGGCCGACAGCAGCCAACATGGCCGCCGGTGATCGACACGGCAGCTGGCAGCCAGGCTGATGAATAGGAGTCCGGCCGGCCCCACAATCTGCCGGCAATTGAAGAGATTGCAGGACGACGGCCCAAAAAGATACGATGACTAGGCCATCACTAAAGGACAGAGGAAGAGGGAAAAGGGTCCTGTATGAGGTGTGGAAGGAGCCGGCAAGGTTGCCGGTCCTACCACTCCCTGAAGAAACTCTGTTTCAGTATCTGCGCCACCTAGGTGACAGGAGAATCTCTATTCTCCCACCTATGGTCTGCCAATACAGTTAAGGGGACAGCGGCAGTGCTGCCTCCTCTCAACAAAGGAGAAACAGTTCCAGTGTCGTCGCCATCCCAGGCAGCAGAAGAATGTCTATTCTTCCGCCTAGGGACTGCGAGAACAGGACTAGTCTTCTAGACCGCAGGGAGAAGGTGGCGGTATTAAAACCCACTTCAAGTGGAGCATAGGGAGGACAAGCCTCCTATGCCGGCAGCCTGGCCGGCAGGGGAATGAATATTCAACCCGCCGGCCATCCGCCGGCACAAGACTAATTACTCTGAGGTCCTGACCGAATCCAAAAACCTGCCATCTGCGGCTAAGGGAAGGGACAGAAAAACCCTGTGTTAGTCATGCCTGAATGAAAACTCGAGGCACGACCCACCAGTGTTGTAGCCTAAGGCTACTCTTAGAGGGAAGGAGGGATTACCCTTAAATCTCCTTTGGAGACGTGTAATGGTTTATATAATAATTCTAGTGGATATCTATCTCCACCTGAATTGATAAAACAGTACACGAGGGTAACCGGGGAAATGTCTGAAAGTATAAGAAATTGGCTAGGTTAGGTTACCTAGGCAAGACGAGATCTCTTACCTCAATCACCAAAACTTCAACTTATACGATCGACATAGAAAAAGGAAAGTTATGCACAATATAATTATCTTTAAAAGTATAATTTGCCTAAATAGCTCTCTTAATTAATTAATGCTATTTAACCCGGGAAGTCGTTTTACTAACTAAATAACACATGCCTAATGAACGATTGCCCATGGCGTCTCCGGTACAGGCCTAGCTCCTAGACACAATAAATTACTCTAATTTCACTGTGTAACAGGAGCTAAATTATACTCATTGTAAAGACCCAATAATCAACTTTCCAGAGGCGAAAGAAGTTGGAGATTGCATAATAATAATTCTTAAAAATCGATCCAAAAAGTTATATCAGCAGGGAACACCACCGAGCCAAATCGCTCCAAAATTAGGGATGTTCGCCATATTGGATATGGCGCCATATTGATACTCAATAGTAGTATGGTAGGTAGGGTAACCTTGATACGTCTCCCCTTCTATTTTTGCCACTTTCCCCCTCAAAGCGTAAAAGCTATTCCGGGTAAAGATACGTCCCTTGATATTATGCGATATCCCTGAGAGAAATTTAAGGATATTCGCGCCAGGAGTTAGAATTCTGGAGACCTAAAGGTAAATTCTCTGGGAATATCACTGTATTACATATATCCCTTAGGAAGCTACCATTAGGAACCTTCCATCAGGACGACATAGCCGAGCCCAAATATATATATATATATATATATATATATATATATATATATATATATATATATATATGTGTGTGTGTGTGTGTGTGTGTGTGTGCGTGCGTGTGTGTGTATATATGTTTGTGTGTATGTGTATGTGTGCGTGGAATAGAAAATGCCACCTTTGGAAACTGAACCGTGAACGTACTACTGTACATCAGCACTCTGTAGAGGGAAGAACTTGCTGTGTTACCAGAAGAGCAGACATAAATAAACTGGGATATAATAGGATTGAGGGAAATTAGAATAACTGGGGAATCTTATACTAGGGTTTTTTTTTTTTTTTGCTTCTGAGGACCTGAAAGGAATAAACAAAATGGAGTGGGGATCCTTATTGATAAAAATTGTGCAGGTAACATAAAAGAATATCAGAATATCCGTGAGAGATTTTCAGAATGGATGATCAGACTTAATAAAAAGCATAAAAAGAAAATGATTCAAACGTATGCACCAGCAAAATCCAATGCGGAGGACGGAAGACACCTTTTCTTATGAAGGTTTGGACATATCTTTAAATAAAAACATGACTCTAATCGCAATTGTTTTGGGTAAATTCAATCTAAAGTAGTCAAATTTAGAGTTGGCACAAAAAGAAAAGAAAAAAAAAAACATACGGGATATAGATAAATGTAGAATTTGCTGAAAAAGAAAAACAATCCAAATATCATGAACCTTTTTTTTAGATGAATATAGAAAATGGACGTGGAAAAACCCAAATCTACAAAAGAAAAACTAAATAGATTTTATTCTCAGTGAAAAAGTTAATCTAGTTCAGATGTAACAGTGTTAAACAAATTGAAGTCAAGCGATCATGGAATTGTGAAAAGTAAAATTTGTTGGAAGAAAAAGAGATGGAAGAAGTGAGGTATGCGCGGCAGTTGGAGCTGTTAAACGCCCGTGCACAGTCGGTAACAAAAGAAAGAAAAATAAGAAAAAAGAAAGAAGTAAAGGAAAAAACTATTTTTAAGAAAGTATATAGACTCTCTTATAATAAAGAAAACGTATGATAAGCTCAGTTTAGCAATACAAAATAGATACTCCAGCTACGTGACAAAATGAAGGCAAATAAAGAAGAAATTAATAGTAATTTAACAAAATTTGTATTAGAATCAACACGGGATCGGAGGAAAAGTTACCCCTAAAAAAAAAAAGATCATGGGAAAATAAGAAAACACCAAAAAATCTAATAAAGTAAATATTGGAAATAAGGGTAAAATCCAAGTGAGATAAGATAAAATTAGCAGAATTTTCCAAAACAATAAACAAATTGAAAACACATTCGCAAAACACAATCAGACTAAAATTTAGAAAACTTTAAAGAAAGGAAGAATCATCATCTTAATGAAAAGAAGACATGGAACAGGGTGCCAACAGATATTTTCTTTATAAGAGGAAAATGGATATATCAGCAAAAGAGATAGAGTGATAAAAATTGCATAGGATTTCTATACAATGCTATACAATAGTGATATAAGAAATAACTTTGCCAATAGAAAGAATGAAACTCCTGAGCCGGTACCAGAAGTGATATTAGAAGTAAAGAAAGCTTTAAAAGGCATGAAAATGGTCAACGCAGAAGATGGCATACAAAATGTATTAGTTGATGGAGGATATTTTATAGCAGTAAATTTCGCTGAACTTTATACAAAACGTTTTTCAAACTGCTCTATTATTTCAGCTTGGAAAAACTAGCTGTCCATTCTAAGGACAGAATGCAGTAGGCGAGCTCCCGACCCTTAGAGGGGGTGTGGGTGGGGGATGTCCATTAAGGCCAATCAAGGCCTCTCTGACAGGAATGCAGGCTGGAGAGGACCTCTTGACCTCGTGTAGTGCGGACGTGTGTTTTAGGTTCTGTGAAATATTATGTAGAGATGGCTGCTAGTGGATTAGACAACGAGGAAGCTTTGTCACAGCCTATCCAGGAAATAGAAAATCTAGGTATCTTGGAAACAATTAACCAAGACGTGTACCCACTAGTATTTCTAAAATCGCTGAAAAATATATGCCAATACTCTACACACGATATTAAAGAAGTGCTTGATAAATGTCATCAGGATTTATTAATACTCTTGAGAGATCTCCTGATGATAGAAATATGTAGTAAATTTTCGGATTATAGAAATAAAAAGCTAGTGAAACCACAAGTGAAGCATAGAATTGTGAGGGATATTATAACTCTTAACACGTTCATAATTAATTCAGTTGGAAATAAAAAACGAGATAAAATTTTCAATGAGCAGAGTGCATATAACTTTGATTATAATAATCTTATTATTTCAGAACTACTTCAACAGTATCATTACTTCAAGAAAGAGTCTATAAGCTCGAACAATCAATGGCAAAATATCCAGAAAATACTGTTAATGAACCGCGCCAAACTCTCCCCCAATCTCGTTTAATAAGGAACCCAGGCTTACTCACGAAGGAAACAGTGCATTTTGACGTAGGAAAAATCTGTTTTTGGGCTCGAGCCATGTCGTTATGATGGAAGGTCCCCTCGGCAGCTTCCAACTGTTTCATATTTCTGCGAGTGATATGACAAGAGAATTACCGTCAGGTATCACGGGGTTCCAGCCCCCGAATGACTATCCGAAGATATTGTGTATAATCAAGGATGTATCCGTAGATAACCTTAGATATCTGCACCTCCAATAGACTTTACCTAGTCTAGTCAACTAGTGGGAAGGATAAGTGAGGAGCCGTTACATATCCTCTCACCCTATGGTGCCGCCGTTCGTCACCTGATAAATCATTCCTTTGTTTGCTGCGTATTCCTGCTTACGTAGTTGTTTCGTTGTGCGCCCTTTTTCAGCCTTTTTGGAGTTTTTTCACATATGATGGCTTCTTCTTCGTCGTCTAAGTTGAGTAACATCTTCCTTTACAGTCTGATTTAGCTGTAGGTTTTTTTAATCCCTGAGGGGAATGGTTATTTAGCTTTAAAGTTGAGGGAGCCGGTCGCTCCAAGTCCTGCTAGCTTTGGGTGTCATGTTGTGAAACCGACTGCACTTATTTCTCATGTTCATTTAGTTTTATTTTCCTAGTTTCAAGTTAGCTAGCCTTATTTTAGCATTATAATGCCTTGGGCTCAATTTTGTGATTGAATTTACCTTGCATTAGTGTGTTTTAAGTTTTAGTTTGGTGCGTGTCAGTTCTGGCTAGCCTAGCCTAGAGAGTGGTAAAATTGTAGTTGGGGACATGTTCGCCGATGGCGTTTAAGTCTTTCTTACTGGATTCGCCGGCAGTGGCCCCTTTCCCTTAGGTGTTTTTTAGATCAGTTATACTAGTTTACTGAGTCTTTAAGCCGCCTGCCTTCGATCCTCCGGTGTTTTAAACCTTTGTATACCCATGCACCAAATAGGTATTCCTTAACAATCCCCAGAACAGAGGCTACAGCAAAGAAGTCAGGCTCAAAAAGAAATGTAGGTTATATCCGAGGGTTACCCCAAAAAAGGAAGAGTCTCCAACCAGTTCTTTATCTGTTTTATCTTCAATATTAGAAAAAAATAAATATTTCAGCAACCAAGGATATATTTCATGCTGACATATAAAACAAACCACAAACACGAACGTGTAAGTAATCCTATATGAATATATATATATAAATATATATATATATATATATATATATATATATATATATATATATATATATATATATATATATATATATATATATATATATATATATATATATATATATATATATATATATATATATATATATTTACATGTATTATATATATATATATATATATATATATGTATATATATATTTACATGTATTATATATATATATATATATATATATATATATATATATATATTTATATTTATATATATATATATATATATATATATATATATATATATAATATATATATATATATATATATATATATATACATATATGTATATATATATATATATATATATATATATATATATATATATATATATATATATATATATATATATATATATATATGTAAATATATATATATATATATATATATATATATATATATATATGTATATATATATATATATATATATATATATATATATATATATATATATATATATGTATATATACATATATATATATATATATATATATATATATATATATATATATATATATATATATACTGCATGTATATATTTACATTTCAGAGTATTTTAAAATATGCATACTGTGTTTAGTCGACGGTTTGCATACAGGAATAGTATTAGCCCTTCATTTAAAACGAGATACGTCAACTAAAAATCGGAAAGTTATTATGGACCAATCATCAGCCAATTCCCTACGCCCACATACCAGCTGGCAAAGAGACTGAACGCGATTCTGACGCCATAAGTCCCCGACCGCCACTGTGTGGCCTCCTCTGCCGAATTCCTTGAGAGGATCAAGGACGTCCGCGGCGAGGGGGTCATAGCATCGATGGATGTCGAGTCGTTGTTCACCAATGTCCCTGTTGACGAAACCATCGACCTAATCGCTGATAGAGTCTACAGGGACGAGATGACACCGGAATTGAATATCCCAGAGCAAGCCTTCGGACCCTCCTTGCCATCTGCAATAAGAGGGCCCCCTTTACTACTCATCGTGGGCACATGTACCTACAAAAGGATGGCGTTGCGATGGGCTCGCCCTTGGGCGTACTCTTTGCTAACTTCTACATGGGAGTAGTAGAGAAGAGGGTATTCTCCCAAGTCGAGTGCCCCCTCGCTTACTTTCGCTATATTGACGATACTTTCGTCAAAGGTACTTCCACCGAAGCCATAGAGAACCTAAGGAGGACCTTCGAGGACAACAGCGTCCTGCACTTTACCCTTGAGAACTGCGTTGACAACAGCCTCCCGTTCCTGGACGTCCTAATTTCTTCCACCAACGAGGGATTCCACACCACTGTCTACACCAAGCCCACATATCTCGGCATGTGTTTAAATGGCGAGAGTGAATGCCCTGCCCGTTACAGGGCCTCAACCATCAAGGTCTTTGTACGCAGGGCCTTGTCACACTGCTCGTCATGGACAGACACCCACAAGGAGCTGGAAAGGGGGACACAGATCCTCATCAATAATAACTATAGCAACAAGCAAGTCCAGCGTGAAGTGA
>NC_090752.1:25866547-25889047 GCF_036898095.1 Palaemon carinicauda
AGATGTAGTGATGGCGATATAAAACATTCAAGACCATTTTCCAGAAGAAAAAATACTGGGGAATAACTTCCCCGATTCCGGAAATGTGGCTGCCATTAGAGGCACTGACCAACCCCCAAAACATGGAGGGTGAGAACGAAGTCAGCAGGTGAAAAGAATTTTCTGATGCTGATAGTGTCGGGTAGATTGATACCAACGAGCGGAATGCCCACCCCAAGGATCTCCCTGCTGTTATACTAGCCAGGCCTATGGTTATCTATCACGAGAGTTCCCAACAAAAAACGGTGAGGGCAGGAGGACTGTGCCCACGCACACCACTCCCCACCCAATATCCGAGGAATAGGAAAGAGAGGGAGGGGGAGATCGAAGTCCATTGCATGAAAAGAGAAGCAGTCGAGTAGGAAGTGGTGACCCCCTTGGTAACCCCGACCTCACCTCCGCAGCACTAGAGACAGGAGCAGGGGGCAGAGTATTGCAAGCGAGGTCGTTGACTCATGCCGCACATATCGGAGTCCTACTTGGGGGCTCGTAATTCTAGCAGTCAGGATTGTCCTACCAGATAAGTCCATTCCAGTGCTGATTGATACAGGAGACAGCATTTTGATTCTTGAACAAGGAATCTCCTCAAACCCACCACACCAGGGGAAAATAAACTACAGGCAAGGCATATAACGATCGTCAACTTTAAGTTGGGATCTGTGAAGTTTACACGGGATTTTTTTATCTTGCCTACCTTGGGAATTCCAGGAATTGAGGCTATACTAGGTTTGGATTGTATAATGAGTAATCAAATATACATTTGCGGGAAAAAACTAAAATAACGGTAAAAGCAGGAGGGTGCATTTTGCCAATAGAAAGTCATGAGAGAGTAAGTGCTTGTGCAGGAAAGGAGAGACCATTAAGTAAGGTAACAGCTGTACCTGAAAGAGGAGAAGTATTACCTCCCCAGACACTTATGAGCATATCTGTAACCCCGTCTCAGCATCTCCCGGAGGAAACCAAGATCGTAGTTAAACCCCATGACAAATGGACACATGTAGTCTTAGAGGGCTTGTCAGAAATAAAAGAGAACAGAACGGATATTACAATAGTTAATATGTCAAATAAATGAGTTGTGTTAGAAAGTGATTTTGTGTGTAAATTGGAGTTACGTGAAATTACTAATAAGGGGTTCTTGGGAGTCGTAACTCCAGCCGGTACAGACGGACGCACTCAGAACTTGATTTCACAAGTGTGAAAACTATGTCCGCCAGAATACCAACCTGTAGTTAGTAACGTTGTTAATAATAATTACAATGTAATTGCAATTGGAGACAATCCACCTGAGAGGATTGATCGATTTCCCTTTATCATTGAAACTGGGCAAGCGGAGCCGATCAGGTCAAGGCCTAATAAGTTACCTATTCATTTCCTGGGAGAGAGAGAAAAAGGAAATCAGTAAATTAAGGGAACAAGGGATTATCGAGGAGAGCGAATCCTCTCGGCTTCTCCAATTATAGCTGTTAGGAAAAGGATGGTTCGGTAAGATTGTATGTTGGTTATAGGAAGTTGAATACAGTCACTAATAATAATGCATTTCCATTGCCCTCGATTGAAGAATTGCTCATGAAGCTACGGAATAGTAAATATTTTACAACTATTGATTTGAAATCATGATACTATCAAATACCCATTCAGGAAGACAGTAACTGCATAACGGCATTTATAGCTAGCGATCAACTATTTCAATTTTATTTTCTTCCTTTTAGTGTCAAAAATGGTACCAGTCATTTTTGTAGAGTATTGATGGCAGTGTTATCTCCATTAACTGGCCATATTGTTCTTGTTAATTTAGACGATATCATAATTACAAGGAAAACGATAGAAAAACATAATTACAATATTTATAAAGTTTTAGATGCATTGTGTAGTAATAGTATGGAAATAAATTCATCAAAGTACTGAAGTTTCTGTAAACATGTGGAATTTTTTAGTCTTATAATAACCCCAGATGGTATCCAACCTTATCACAGAAAAGTAGAAGCTATGAGAGATTTCCCCAGGCCACGTACCTCTAAGGAAGTAGCTGGGTTCCTTGGGCTTGCTAAGTATTACCGTAAATTCTTAAGAGGTTTTGAAGAGATAGTGAGACCCTTAGATGCTTAAAAGAAACAAAACATAATAAATTGGGGAGTCTAGGAAGGAAGGGTCTTTAACCATTTGAAAACTGCCTTAACTAGCAATGAGTTACTCGCATAGCCCAGATTTGATCGCACGTTTTCAGTAACACCAGATAAGAGTTAGTGTAACTATTGGTTGAGTAATTTCTCAACGAGATGATAAAGGTAGAGTGCGACCCATATGTTTTGCCACCAGGGCATTAAAAGGGGCAGAAAAAAATTATAGTGCATTCGATCCAGACGTGTTGGCTATTCTTTGGGTTCTAGAGAGGCATTGGTTTTTTATTAGGTTAGCTGATTTAGTTGCAGAGTGATTATCACCCCTTATACAAGTTATTTTACAAAGGAGACTTGACGTCTAGACAAGCAATATGGATTGAAAGATTGTTAAAGTTTAACAAAAAGGGGTTTGACCACATAGAAGGAAAAGTTACCAAGATAGCTGATGCCCTCCCTAGAGGTACAGTAATAGGAGTAATAACTCGGGAACAAAAAATGAACGAAAAATTAACCAATAGTATTGTAGGACCACATCAAAATAATGAGCTTGAATGTGTATGGGTAGCCGAGGACATGACCAGGGGTGTCCAAAATGAGTGCCCAGTGATGCAGGTGTGATTGATTTAGGAGTTTAGAAAAAAGAGAAATGGATGGAAAGAGTGTGAGCAGAGACTCAAGAGGAATTAGAGAGTTATCCATCAATTCTGAGTGTGCCTCGTGAATTTTTTTTTTTATAGAGAAAGATATCTTATATTGTGCTTTTGAGAAAAGGGGAAGGGAATTTTCTGCACGGATAGTTCTTCCTCCCTCTTTATTTAATCGAGCCATCCCCATTGTACATGCAAGTCCGTATGCAGGGCATTTGGGGATTGATAGAACATTCACGAGAGCAGGTGAATCCTTCTCTTGGTTAGGAATGAAAAAATCTATATATAATTATATAAAATGTTGTCATGCTTGTAACTGTTTCAAAGAACATACGAACACTATATCGGAAGCCAGAAAGTGGCCTGTGGTTCCTAATAAATTTCATAGGGTGCATATGGATATGGTAGCACCATTTCCTACTGGTATAACACAACATAAGTATATGTGTATTTGTGGATGCATTTACTCGTTGCACTCATACTTACGCAACGTTGAATAAATCAGCAAATTTATTAGCTCAGGCACTGTACTCTTTCATAGCTAGGTTTGGTTGCCAGAAAATTTTCATAAGCGATAATGGTCTCGAGCTTATAAATATGGCGGTGAATTAGGTCACAGACTTGATGAAAATTGAACACTTTTCAGTGACCGCATTAGGCCTTCAGCTAATGTCATAGCGGAATTGCATAATAGGGAAGTGGAACGAATTTTATGTTACTTACTAGCTGATGACCTCTATCATTGACACACCATGCTTTATACGGCTGAGCTAGCTTTGAATATTCTATATATTGCCTCTCTCACGAACAAACCTTTCTTTTTAGCGTAAGGACAGGATCCTGTGTTACCATATATGGTCCTGATTAGTTTGCAACAGTTGTCAAATTATCTAACTGCGCAATACCATGTCCATTTACTAAATCTCTTAACCCTGGAGAGGTACGGTGGGTCGTCCGCGACCCCGAGCGTCAAAAAAAAAGAGGTTTTTCTCACGTGACTCACCCCCGTGGCTGAATTTGTGGGTGATCGACCTGCAGTAGGTGTCTCCCCTACACGCTCTAGTAGTGTCTAGATGTGCTTTGCTGTAGCTGTACTCCTTCCCCGATTTCTGAGACGCGTCGGGGTCGAGCGCGACCGAGTTTACCCTTCTAAGGTAATTTGCATAATTATCAAAGTTATTACGTATTATGAAATTGTCGTAGAATGGTGCAACTTGTATAGGTTATCAGTTGTGGAAAGTCTTGGTGGATTATTTGGCTACCATGTGCATGATTTTTTTTTTAGTTAAAATGTCGTTCATCACCACGAGGACCATTTTACCGCGACTGCCCCTTTTTCATTTTTTTCCATTTTTTTGCCAAGTCATTTTTCCGTAAGATATTGCCAAATAGTGTCGTAAAACTTTTGCTTTTTTAGTGTTGGAAAGTGTGTCTAGATGATCTGGCTACCCATGCGTGACTTTGTTTTTGTCAGATACGACGTAGTTATTGGTATATTGGGTATTTAACTGCGGTTGCCAATTTCTGTTTTTTTTCAATATTTGTAAAAATTTACTACGTAGTAAGGAATTGCCGTATATTGTTGATTTTTTTTTCATGTTTATGTGTTAGAAAGTGTGCCTTGATGGTTGGGCTAACACGTGCATGTCTTTTTTTTTATCTGAGATGCCGTATATTAGAATGTTGGGCCTTTTACCACGAGTGCCCCTTTTTCATTTTTTTTCATTTTTTTGCCAAGTCATTTTTCCGTAAAATATTGCCAAATAGTGTCGTAAATCTTTTGCTTTTTTAGTGTTGGAAAGTGTGTCTAGATGATCTGGCTACCCATGCGTGACTTTGTTTTTGTCAGATACGACGTAGTTATTGGTATATTGGGTATTTAACTGCGGTTGCCAATTTCTGTTTTTTTTTCAATATTTGTAAAAATTTACTACGTAGTAAGGAATTGCCGTATATTATTGATTTTTTTTCATGTTTATGTGTTAGAAAGTGTGCCTTGATGGTTGGGCTAACACGTGCATGTCTTTTTTTTTATCTGAGATGCCGTATATTAGAATGTTGGGCATTTTTCCGCGAGTGCCCCTTTTTATTTGTTTTGCATTTTTTTGCTTAGTCATGTTACCGTAAGGAATTGGCAAGTAGTGTCGCAAAACTTATATTTTTATAGTGTTGGAAAGTGTTTCTAGATGATCTGGCTACCCATGCCTATCTTTTTTTTTAGCCAGATATGGCGTATATATAGGTATGTGTTCGATTTTCCTGTGATTGCCATTTTTTCGTTTTTTCCCATTTCTTTCAAAATTACTACGTACTAAGGAACTATTACAGAGTAATGATTCATTTAGATGTTTATTTGTCGGAAAATGTGCCTTGATGGTTTGCCTAGCACGTGGCTGAATTTTATTTTTTTCTGAAATGCCGTATATTAGAATGTTAGCCATTTTTCCGCGAGTGCCCCTTTTTATTTGTTTTGCATTGTTTTGCTTAGTCATGTTACCGTAAGGAATTGGCAAGTAGTGTCGCAAAACTTGTATTTTTATAGTGTTGGAAAGTGTTTCTAGATGATCTGGCTACCCATGCCTATCTTTATTTTTAGCCAGATATGGCGTATATATAGGTATGTGTTCGATTTTCCTGCGATTGCCACTTTTTCGTTTTTTCCCATTTCTTTCAAAATTACTACGTACTAAGGAACTATCACAGAGTAATGATTCCTCTAGATCAGTGGTTCCCAACCTGTGGGTCGCGACCCCAAATGGGGTCGCTACACCAATGTCCTGGGGTCGCCAATCGATTTTGAGCTGAATGGGAATATTATTTAAAACAAGGTGGAAAAAACATGTTAAGACAGTTCAATAAATTCTTTACTAGGGGAGTAACACAACAGCAACAGTTATTGGTATATTAGACCACTTAAAATCTTTTATAGAATATGCTGCATGTTTGCACAATAGATACCATACCAAAGAATCTATATTCTCTGAATGTTGAAACATTTAGAATTCGATACTTTCTGAGCTCAAATTGTTCCTGCAAGAGCATTACATCAATGGTTAAATAACTGAATGGGTTGGTTCACGTGTAGGTTAGACTCCAAAAATCTTTCGCTCGCACAGTTCTATGACCTTAGGACACCTAAAACTCATTATAATACTATCTTGGAGTACCTAGAGTGGTTCTTAGGTTCATATTGTCATAACTCTGGAGAAATGTTCCCTTTATCAATCCATGTTTGCATTGTACTATGAAACTTAATGTAACAACTTGATGAAACTACTGATGTGACAAACTTTTCACAACTTCTTGTGTATGTTCGGTATTATAAAAATGAAAAAAAAAAAATTAAGATTTCTTGTTTTGTAAGTCTCCGCAAACTTCTACTACTGCTGCTGATATTTTTTATTTAATTGATGATTTAAAAAAACGTTCGATCGAATGGGAGAAATTGGGCAGAGTTTGTATTGACGGGGCACCTACGATGCTCGGCTGTAAGTCTGGCTTCAATCGTTAGTTAAAAAAGTGACTCCAGAAGTAATTGGGACTCACTGCATGGTTCATCGACAAGTATTAGCTACAAAGACGTTACCTGAACCATTCAAAGAAGTGCTTAACCGAGTGATTAAAGCAGTAAATGTCGTTAAATCAACGCCACTTGCAACACGGCTCTTAAAAATTTTATGTGGAGATATGAGTTCAACGCATGAAGCACTACTGTTTCACACAGAGGTAAGGTGGTTCTCGAAAGGAAAGGCGCTGAAAAGGTTTTTTGATTTGAGAGGAGAGCTGCAAATATTTCTCGCTTCTCAAAATGCAATTGAATATGAATCATTGTTTACGGATGAATTTACGTTGTGCAAATTGGCATACCTGGTCAACATTTCTGAGATATTTAATAGTATTAATACAGGATTACAGGGTAAGGAAAGTACGATTATATCTTTGCCTGAAAAAGATATTGTCTTTTAAAATGAAATTGCAACTCTGGATCACCAAAATTAACCAAAAGGAATTATACAGGTTCCCAACACCTCCCCAATGTGTTGAAAAAGCGGCAAATGAAATCGATGAGTTATATGGCTTGATACAAGAGCATTTCGAAAATCTTACTGTTCAAATAAGAAGTTATTTTCATGATGAATGTTACAAATCTTCCTCCCTTACAATCAACCTCTTTCAATGCCAGTGTATCTTGAGGTCCCTGAAGCAGCAAAAGAGTTCATCGACTTAAAAAACAACTTTGAAGCTAAATCCTGGTTTGGTGAACTGCAACTACAAGAATTTTGGGCAAAAAGTTTCCAAAAATTCCCAGTAATATCAGAAATCACAAAAAAGAATTTATTGCCGTTCCGAACAACTTAGTTATGTGAAGCAGCCTTCTCCCAACTTCTCATCCTTAAAATCAAATGCCGAAATCAATTGAATGTGGAAGATGACAACGGAGCCCAGGATAGAATTGCTAGCTAAAAAACTGCAATAGCAGCCGTCTCATTAAGGTCAGTTCATAAACACCGCTTTACATAACGTTGGAAATTTGTGTTCTGATAATTTTTAATTCATTTACAATTAATTTTTGTAGCAGCTTTGGAGTTTTTTATGAATAAATTTAAAATTAATCTTGAATTTACGGAATGTATAGTTACTTCACGAATAGATAATCCATCATTCAGTAATCGCAATAAATGGCAGTTTATTGTACAAAAAAAAAAAAAATGACTGTGTACTTAAGATATTTCAAGGATTGGGGTCGCTTCCTGACTGCGTCTTCTAAAATGGGTCGCCATGTTTAAAAGGTTGGGAACCACTGCTCTAGATGTTTATTTGTCGGAAAATTTTGTTTACTTCTTTTTTGATTGAATATCATCAAATTTTTTTAGCTAAAATATATTGTTTTACATTTTTTTTTTTCGATTTTATTTCCCTTCAAAAAAGTTTTTTGGGGTCAGAATTTTAATTTTATAGTCGTAAAATAATCGACAATTATCCAACAACCCACCATACAATTTTTATGCATATCCAAGAATAATTAGATTAGTAAATAACACCTTGAAATTGACATACCCTTCCTACATTTCAAGTGGCAGATTAGGGAGTCTGAGTCAGTGTGGTTGGCGGCCATTTTGTGGACATATCCGAAGCGTAAGTTGCCCTATCTATATATATTCTTGTTCCCTATAGAATTTGTGATATTTTGGTATATTTTTACCTGCATAAATATCATATTATATATTAAATATATGTATTTTTTTACGAAATTTCTAAGTACTCAAAAAATTACCTTTAGATATGGCCCCTGATATAAATGTAATTTACAAAATAATGAAGATTTTTTTACATATTTCTATTTTAGGATAACATATGTTTATTCCCTAAAAAAATTAGCCACTTCCTATTTCATTTGGGTACCCAAAAAAATTCATGAAATTTGGACAATTTTTTTTGGCCGAAAAAAGTTACCCTTTTTTTCTCATTTCAGATCTTCACCTCCATGGGTCTGACTTCATCCAAAATACATCAAGATGTGTCCTAAACATTCAAGAATCAATTCCTAAAAGGATTTGTGTATATATGTATAAACTTTTTTTTATGAATTTTTATGTAAGGTCTTTTTTTTCTACTTAATTTTTAAAAATATTCATAATAAATAGTTTTTCTGCAGATGAGTAGTATTTATCTTTACAGTTGTTTTAAGCATTCATTGAAGTTTTTTTTGGCAAAAGAAAAAAGGAGGTTACTGCAAAAACTGATTTTTCAAGAGTTTTTTTTGGCGTCGGGGTCGAGCGCGTCCGAGTATACCCTTAAAGGGGTGTCCGAGGAGCGTACCTATCCAGGGTTAAGGAGAGTAATAACAGTATGATGGTCGGTTTAAAACCACACAGGTAAAAGTATTTGTGGGCAATCATGTGTATTTGAAATGGTTACAGCCTAGGAAACAAAAGCTAGAGCCAACATATTTGGTTCCGTACCACGTAAACATGGTTAAATCTAACACAGTAGTGATATAAAGCATAATTAATGACACTGTATATGAATATCATCAGGCATACATATATGTGGTTCCAGAAGATGTAGTTTTCAGAAGTGTCAATCAGAGAGTAACCTTTTACCCCTACTTACGTGACATTCCTCAAGTTGATGAGTAGGAATTTTACATTTTGCTGTTGTTGTTCGAACAGACCTCATTTCTTTTTTTTGACGTATTCTAAATAGTCTTAATGTAGAGGTGAAGTTTTGTGATAATTTTGCTAAGTGTAGCAATACATATGACATACTGCTGAGTGAATCTAAAAACAAACAGAGAGAGGTTAAATAGGTCAGGTGTGATCCATCAGGCAGATGCTGTATCATTGTTGTATTTATACGATTCCTGGTTGCTGGGACCGGGGGGGTTCCCGAATGGCAAGTGGCTACAGGATAAAATTCATCCTCGAGGAGAGGCAGTATTAGATAATGTGCAGAAGTGAATACCTTATACAACGGATTTTGAGCGAAGCGAAAAATCTATTTTTGGGTGAGATGGCCATGACGTCCTGATGGAAGGTTCCTTCAGTAGTTTCCTGAGGGTATATATGACTACAGTGGATAGTTCTAGAGAATTAAACCAAAGGTTTCACAGAATTCTAACTTCTGGCGGGAGTACCCTAAAGGTTTCCCTTTAGGATATCGTATATCAACAGGGGACGTATGCTTGACACGCCACATGGCTATCTGCACCCCACATTACGTTTACGCTTCGAGGGGGAAAGGTGGCAAGATAACCGAGGATCCGTTACAAAGTTATCCTCCTACGTTACTGTTACGGTACCTCGCGATGTAAACAAACGGCAGCCATAGCTGTCCGCCATCTTGACTGACATCACGTCCATCCTCTTCATTCCATATTCAGCATTTCTGCCCGCCTCCACGATACAATATGAAAGGGAGGGGCCTGACAGGCCGAACTAGAACCAGTAGGGCGGGTCCATCAGGACGTCATGGCCCTCTCACCCAAAAATAGATTTTTCGCTTCGCTCAAAATCGTTTTTTTGGGCTCAAGCCATGACGTCCTGATGGAAGTGTACCAGAGAATTAGTGTATCGTAGTTTTTCCCCCTTTCAAAGTGCCTTCTACTTCAAACAATATTCCTTTGGTCTGGTGACCCTAGAGACCATGACATCTCCGTTATATGTCACTACCAGTGGCATAAACAGTGACATGGCTTCCTGCTCCCCTGGCAGGGAGGTCCTGTTTGGACAAGAGGAACATCTCGAAGTACCCTGATGAAGATAGACTCACCTGGATGCGAGGATCGTGCCGGTCTCGTTGACAGATCGGAAGGTTAGATATTTGTGTAGGAATAATATTTCACTTGCTTGGTGAGCATATTTCAGACAGGATAATTATTATATATAATATAATACCGAATAATTAGGGGCATTGAAACACAGTAACAGCAATTTATTTTCATATGGAAAGGCGAAATAAGACGCATATGGTAAATAAAATATCTATTTTATTCAAGAAATTGCAATAAAGTAAAATAAGGTAAATAATTTACAATAAAATTATTGAATAACAGACACAGATCATGAACTGAAAGACGGTGATGTGGAATCTGAAAGGAAAGAATTTGCCTTTATACACCTAAGTTCCTGGGGAACCAAAGTCTTTAAGAGTCACAATACACTTCATGTCCAAGAACATGTGGCATACGTGTTA
Organism: Palaemon carinicauda; assembly: GCF_036898095.1. Classification (NCBI taxonomy): domain Eukaryota; kingdom Metazoa; phylum Arthropoda; class Malacostraca; order Decapoda; family Palaemonidae; genus Palaemon; species Palaemon carinicauda. The sequence goes on from NC_090752.1 coordinate 25,877,049, forward strand.
GGATCGATGTCACTTCACCTTGAGGAAGAACAGTCTTTTGTGACACTAAGTGTCACCTGAAATCACTATGTATCGCACTAGGGTCAACACAGGCACCCGTTGAGTTAGAGTACCGAAATAACTCACTGTTCTACGCAGCACTAAGCAGCTGGTTTCAATACACTACTTGCTGCTACCACGAATCATTTAACTTCGTGCACCTGCTTCACATAGTGTTTAAAGAACACTCTTGAGGATTTCCAGCCTGTGTAGGATCGGAGGCTTTCGAAATCCATACCTTGGAAAAAGTTTAGAGAAGAGGCGACTTTCCTAGGATCAGGACCTGCGGGTGTACTGTCAGGATCCGCTCTGCGAATAAAGTAGGTGATTTTCTCCCTTAGTTGTTTAAGTGACAGGTCACTATCCGATGTTTCTCTTTTAACCCTGGAACGGTACGGTGGGTCGTCCCCGACCCCGAGCGTCAAAAAAAAAGAGGTTTTTCTCACGTGACTCACCCCCGTGACTGAATTTGTGGGTGATCGACCTGCAGTAGGTGTCTCGCCTACACGCTCTAGTAGTGTCCAGATGTGCATTGCTGTAGCTGTACTCCTTCCCCGATTTCTGAGACGCGTCGGGGTCGAGCGCGACCGAGTTTACCCTTCTAAGGTAATTTGCATAATTATCAAAGTTATTACGTATTATGAAATTGTCGTAGAATGGTGCAACTTGTATAGGTTATCAGTTGTGGAAAGTCTTGGTGGATTGTTTGGCTACCATGTGCATGATTTTTTTTTTAGTTAAAATGTCGTTCATCACCATGAGGACCATTTTACCGCGAGTGCCCCTTTTTAATTTTTTTTTAATTTTTTTGCCAAGTCATTTTTCCGTAAGATATTGCCAAATAGTGTCGTAAAACTTTTGCTTTTTTAGTGTTGGAAAGTGTGTCTAGATGATCTGGCTACCCATGCGTGACTTTGTTTTTGTCAGATACGACGTAGTTATTGGTATATTGGGTATTTAACTGCGGTTGCCAATTTCTGTTTTTTTTCAATATTTGTAAAAATTTACTACGTAGTAAGGAATTGCCGTATATTATTGATTTTTTTTCATGTTTATGTGTTAGAAAGTGTGCCTTGATGGTTGGGCTAACACGTGCATGTCTTTTTTTTTATCTGAGATGCCGTATATTAGAATGTTGGGCATTTTACCGCGAGTGCCCCTTTTTAATTTTTTTTCATTTTTTTACCAAGTCATTTTTCCGTAAGATATTGCCAAATAGTGTCGTAAAACTTTTGCTTTTTTAGTGTTGGAAAGTGTGTCTAGATGATCTGGCTACCCATGCGTGACTTTGTTTTTGTCAGATACGACGTAGTTATTGATATATTGGGTATTTAACTGCGGTTGCCAATTTCGGTTTTTTTTCAATATTTGTAAAAATTTACTACGTAGTAAGGAATTGCCGTATATTACTGATTTCTTTTTCATGTTTATGTGTTAGAAAGTGTGCCTTGATGGTTGGGCTAACACGTGCATGTCTTTTTTTTTATCTGAGATGCCGTATATTAGAATGTTGGGCATTTTTCCGCGAGTGCCCCTCTTTATTTGTTTTGCATTTTTTTGCTTAGTCATGTTACCGTAAGGAATTGGCAAGTAGTGTCGCAAAACTTATATTTTTATAGTGTTGGAAAGTGTTTCTAGATGATCTGGCTACCCATGCCTATCTTTTTTTTTAGCCAGATATGGCGTATAGCCTATATAGGTATGTGTTCGATTTTCCTGTGATTGCCATTTTTTCGTTTTTTCCCATTTCTTTCAAAATTACTACTTACTAAGGAACTATCACAGAGTAATGATTCATCTAGATGTTTATTTGTCGGAAAATGTGCCTTGATGGTTTGCCTAGCACGTGGCTGAATTTTATTTTTTTCTGAAATGCCGTATATTAGAATGTTAGCCATTTTTCCGCGAGTGCCCCTTTTTATTTGTTTTGCATTGTTTTGCTTAGTCATGTTACCGTAAGGAATTGGCAAGTAGTGTCGCAAAACTTATATTTTTATAGTGTTGGAAAGTGTTTCTAGATGATCTGGCTACCCATGCCTATCTTTTTTTTAGCCAGATATGGCGTATATATAGGTATGTGTTCGATTTTCCGGTGATTGCCATTTTTTCGTTTTTTCCCATTTTTTTCAAAATTACTACGTACTAAGGAACTATCACAGAGTAATGATTCATTTAGATGTTTATTTGTCGGAAAATGTACCTTGATGGTTTGCCTAGTACGTGGCTGAATTTTTTTTTTTTCTGAAATGCCGTATATTAGAATGTTGGCCTTTTTTCCGCGAGTGCCCCTTTTTATTTGTTTTGCATTTTTTTGCTTAGTCATGTTACCGTAAGGAATTGGCAAGTAGTGTCGCAAAACTTGTATTTTTATAGTGTTGGAAAGTGTTTCTAGATGATCTGGTTACCCATGCCTATCTTTATTTTTAGCCAGATATGGCGTATATATAGGTATGTGTTCGATTTTCCTGCGATTGCCACTTTTTCGTTTTTTCCCATTTCTTTCAAAATTACTACGTACTAAGGAACTATCACAGAGTAATGATTCCTCTAGATGTTTATTTGTCGTAAAATTTTGTTTACTTCTTTTTTGATTGAATATCATCAAATTTTTTTAGCTAAAATATTATATTGTTTTACATTTTTTTTTTCGATTTTATTTCCCTTCAAAAAAATTTTTTTGGGTCAGAATTTTAATTTTATAGTCGTAAAATAATTGACAATTATCCAGCAACCCACCATACAATTTTTATGCATACCCAAGAATAATTAGATTAGTAAATAACACCTTGAAATTGACATACCCTTCCTACATTTCAAGTGGCAGATTAGGGAGTCTGAGTCAGTGTGGTTGGCGGCCATTTTGTGGACATATCCGAAGCGTAAGTTGCCCTATCTATATATATTCTTGTTCCCTATAGAATTTGTGATATTTTGGTATATTTTTACCTGCATAAATATCATATTATATATTAAATATATGTATTTTTTTACGAAATTTCTAAGTACTCAAAAAATTACCTTTAGATATGGCCCCTGATATAAATGTAATTTACAAAATAATGAAGATTTTTTTACATATTTCTATTTTAGGATAACATATGTTTATTCCCTAAAAAAATTAGCCACTTACTATTTCATTTGGGTACCCAAAAAAATTCATGAAATTTGGACAATTTTTTTTGGCCAAAAAAAGTTACCCTTTTTTTCTCATTTCAGATCTTCACCTCCATGGGTGTGACTTCATCCCAAATACATCAAGATGTGTCCTAAACATTCAAAAATCAATTCCTAAAAGGATTTGTGTATATATGTATAAACTTTTTTTTGTGAATTTTTATGTAAGGTCTTCTTTTTTCTACTTAATTTTTTAAAATATTTATAATAAATAGTTTTTCTGCAGATGAGTAGTATTTATCTTTACAGTTGTTTTGAGCATTCATTGAAGTTTTTTTTTGGCAAAAGAAAAAAGGAGGTTACTGCAAAAACTGATTTTCAAGAGTTTTTTTTGGCGTCGGGGTCGCGCGCGTCCGAGTATACCCTTAAAGGGGTGTCCGAGGAGCGTACCTATCCAGGGTTAAAAAGCTGTCCTCCGCCAAAGTCTGAAGTTCTTCGAAGATAGACCTTAAGACTCTCCACTAGGCATAGATAGACATCTTCCTCCAGAGGGCAGATTCTCCAAGGTCCCAATCTCTTGGTGGGGAGTTCATTTTTGGCGAGAAACGTAGGGCCAGGGAAGAGGGTAAGTTCCCCTGTGTCGGCGAACTGTATCTGGCCCTCTTCTCTTGATAATGCCACTATTTCACTGACTCGGGCTCCCGATGCGAAAGCAAAAAAGAAAATTACTTTTTTTAGTCAAGTCTTTCAGAGGGCAAGATTCGTTGTCCAAGCTATAGGCAAAATAGAGCACCATATCCAGGGACCAGGTGATGGGTCTCGGTGGTGATGCAGGACGGAGTCTAGCACATGCCTTCGGAAGTTTGTTAAAGATTTCGTTGACAAATCTATTTGGAAGGCGTACAGTAGTGGTCTTGTCCAGGCCAATTTACAAGTGGAAATCGTGTTGGTCGCCAAGCCTTGTCCATGAAGGTGAATAAAGAAGGACATACAAAAATCTATGGAGATTTCAGTAGGGTTTTTTGCCTTGACAAAGGACACCCACTTCTTCCAGGATGATTCATATTGCCTTCTGGTAGACTTTTTGTATTCCTCTAGGAAGTCTAAACTTTTTTTTGAGACTCCGAACCTTTTCTCCACGGCTAGGGAGAGAAAATCATGAGATGAAGGTCTTGGACTTTCTTTGATGAATCGAAGACAGTCGACTTCTGCACCTGCTGAGAGAGATCTGGGCCAGGCAGAGGGATCAGCTTGGGTTGTAGCTCCAGGACTAGGGGAAACCAGTTGCTCCGGGGCCACTTGGGAGCCACTAGGGCTGCTGTTCCCTTGAAGGTTCTCAGTTTGGAGAGGACTTTCCGCAGAAGATTGGGTGGAGGGAACAGGTAAATCTTGGACCATCTGTTCCAGTCCAGGGAAATGGCGTCCACTGCTTCCGCTTTGGGGTCCTCGTATGGGGCCACATATCGAGGAAGTTGATTGTTGTCGCTCGTTGCGTAGAGGTTGATCTGCAGTTCCGGGAAATCACGGGAGATGAAGGAAAATGATTTTGCGTCTAGGGACCATTCCGACTCTATGGGGCCTGTCCTCGATAGATCGTCCGCCGTCACATTGCGGAATCCTTGCAGGTGAACTGCAGACAAGTGCCATTTTTTCTTGTCCGCCAGGCGGAAAATGGGCAAAAGCACTTGGTTGAGGTGGGGCGATCTTGAGACATCTGACTACCACGGAGCTGTCCAGAGTTAGACGAATGTGGATCGAAGGACGAGGAGATAGTTTCTTCAGAATGAGAAGAACCGCCATGGCCTCCAAGATGTTGATGTGAAATGTCTTGAACAGGGGAGACCATGTTTCTTGAACTTGTCGTTGGTGGGAGTGACCCCCCCCCCCCCATCCCTCTAGCGAGGCATCCGTGTGGATGTTGATCGATGGAGGTGGTGGTTGAAGAGGGACAGATCTCTTCAAGGTCCTTGTTTCTGACAACGGCTGGAGGAGTGAGCGAAGCCTGTTTGGTAGGGGTCTTTTGAGATCTCTTCGAGAGATGGATGCATTTCGTCTCCAGACTCCTGAAGCATCCTTTAGCTGTGCTCGTAGCACTGAGTTTGTCACTGAGGCGAACTGTAGGGAGCCGAGTACACGCTCCTGTTGTCGTCTTGAAATCCATTTGGATTTGAGAAGTCTTTTGACAGACCCGGCTATTTCCATCCTTTTCTTCAGAGGGATGGAATGGCAGTGTGACTGAAGATTCCAATGGATTCCTAACCATTGAAACTTCTGAGCTGGACACAGGCGAGACTTTCTGGTGTTGATTTTGAAACCCAGATGTTCCAGGAATTGGGTCACCTTTCTGCAGGCTCGCGAACAATCTTCTGACGATGTCGACCAATCCAGCCAATCGTCGAGGTAAGTCATCACATGGACGCCTTGAAGGCGTAGCTGGTGGACGATCATGTCTGCTAGTTTCGTGAAGATTCTTGGAGCCACGTTGAGCCCGAAGGGCATGGCCCTGAAGGCGTAGTTTCTTCTTTGGAGCCTGAATCCTAGGTAGGAGGAAGCTTGTTGGTTCATTGGAATGTGCCAATAGGCATCCGCCAGGTCTATTGAGATTGTGTAGGCCTTGTGAGGCAGTAGGGCTCTTATATAATGAAGAGTCAGCATCATGAATTTGTTGTTTACAATGAACTTGTTGAGAGGGGACAAGTCGAGAATGACTCTGAGCTTGTCTGAGTCCTTCTTGGGAACACAAAACAGTTTTCCCTGGAACCTGGTGAACTTTACCCTCTTGATCACCTTCTTGTTCAAGAGTTCTAGGACATATTCTTCTAGGATGGGGGTTGAGGGCTGGAAGAATTGGTGGAAGGCTGGAGGTGGTTGTATCCAGCTCCACCCTAGTCCCCTCTTGATAATGCTGTGTGCCCAATGATCGAAGGTCCAACGATCCTGAAAGTGGCGGAGTCTTCCTCCCACCAGAAGCACTTCATTGCTTCTGGTTTCCCGAGGGTTTGCCACCTCGGCCGCCTGCTCCCCTTCCTCCTCTGCCTCTGGAAGGGTGATGAGAGGAGTCTCTGCCAGAGCCTCTACCTCTGGGACGAAAGGTAGTGGACTGTCTTTCGTAGGCAGGGGTGAAGACCTGTGATTGGGACACCACCAGCTTAGGGACCAGCTGAAAGGTCTGCTGTGGCTGGGCCACTATCTGGGGACTAGCGGGAGCCGGAAACTAGCGTTTGGGTTGACACTGTTGGGGTCTAGCTTTAGAGGATTTTCTCTTAGGTTGTGGGCCTTCATTCTGAGAGGACTTTCTCTTACAGGACATGCCCCACTTGTTGAGAAGGTTCCGATTCTCAGTGGCAGCCTTATCCACAATCTCCTTAACCAAAGCCGTTGGGAAGAGGTGTTTGCCCCAAATGTTGGAGGAGATCAGCTTCCGGGGTTCGTGTTTCACCGCTGCATTAGCGAACACAAACTCTCTACAGGCTCTCCGGGCCTTGATGAAGCTATACAAATCCTTCATCACGGTCACAAGGTGGGTCTTAGAAGAACCATGTAGAAGTCCGGGACCCGAATGTCCCCAGCCATTGCTTCAAGTTGAACTTGAAGGGATAGGAAGGCAGCTAGCCTCTCCTTGGTGTCCTGTTCCCTACGCAGTAGATGGTCGTTCAGCTTGGGGAGATCTTCGTTGAACTGAAGGCCAGCAACGTCAGGTACCAACTTCCCAACCGTGAAGGTAAGCTGGATATCCTTCCAGCTTTTATTGTCGGGGGGTAAGGCGAGGGAGAGAAGCCTACACTCCTCCAGTGTAGGGCAGGGCTTTCCTTCCTCCACCGCCTTCAAGACCACGTTGAGAGCCTTTTCCATGAAGGGAAAGATCATGGTAGGAGGAGCAAGAAAGGATAGATGCTTCTTGCTCAATGCCGGCATCTTTGAGTTAGTGAAGCCTCGGCTCTTGAGGCAACTAGCCAGCATATCCTGGGCCATAGAGTGCTCGAAAACCATCACTTCTTTAGGTTCGGTCTCCTCCCTGGAGGCCGGTTTGGACCTGAGTCTGACATAAGAGTCTGGATATTGCTCAAAGCTCGGACAGAACTCTACCTCTTCGATGGAGATGGAACCCAATTTGTCGTTGATGAAAATTCGGCACGTCGTTACTGGCACGTGCTCGGCATACCTTCAGGGATATGACACCGAGCAAGGAGGAAGCTGTTTGACCGAGATTTTCTTTGGTTGCTTCCATCCAATAAAATGTCTCTTGAGGTTCTCTTGGCCCTTGTGGAACCTCTCTTCCATGAGTGCCACCAGGATCTGGATGGTATCTTGGGTGGTTGGCAGCGCAGGAAGCGAAGCTGCAGATGTAGAGGGAACTGGCTCCTCGACCACAGCAGAAGCCGCAGAGGGAGCTCGGGCGACCTCGCCCTCCAAATCAGGGAACTCCACCTGATCCTCTTCGTCCTCCTGACCCTCAGTCATGAGGGTCCTTTCGGTATTTTCAGACATGTCCGACATCCCTTCCACCTCGTCGATGTGACAGCCTTGGAGAGCGGCCATAATTTCCGGTTCAACCGTAAGTTGAACACAGGGGATCTCGTCCTTAGGTATCACGACATCAGCCGATGCCTTAGGGAAGAGAAGGGCCCTCATCTTCTCATTGGGGAGATAAGGCCTTGTGGCGTTCCTCTGGAAACTGCGCACCCACATGCGCAGTTTCTCTCGTGCATTTTCCCGGGCCTCCGCAGACGGAGGGTTGTCGAACGCCTCATCAAGAAGGCTTTTGCAGACTGAATAAGTCTGCGGATCCTTATACTTGAGATTCCCTTTCTTGGTGGCTCAGGCGGCGTGGGTCTGGCACGCCAGATGCCCATAAAAGTCAGGGCGACGAACTCCACAGAAGGAGCTCTCACACTTCACGTACTCCTCCTGTAAAAGAAAGAGACAATGAGTACTTGAGAGTCATTATATCATGACTTACAGTAATCTTAGATTAAAATTTAAGTAGCAACTTATAAAATATAAGATTCATTTTAGTTATGAGCTCATGATAGGTGAGCTAGAAAAGAAGTAGGAAGACACATATTTGTGAATCCACCCACCCAATTGCCGCGACCTAACACTATAAATAATTCATTAGAACTTGTAGGGTTCTAAAAAGGGTGAAAGAGCATCCGTTCGTATGAGCGAAGCATAGGCTTCCTCTGGGGAATTAATCATAGAGAGGTGCAAAGCTGAAATAATTCAGTTTATATAGAGAAAAGGGGGAAAACCCTTGACAGGTATGATGGGTCCTACGCGACCCCTACAGCATGTTCAAAACCTGTTTTTTCCCCATAAATCATCAGCTGTCTCGAATATGGAAGTGATCTATCTGCAAGGGGTGACTAGTCTACATGCCATTGTCTGCTTTAGGACTGATTTTCGTCTAACTTCCCTCCTTCCCCGTTTTTTTACCCCCCCCCTCCCGGGGTCGACCTCGACCCTGAAATACCCAAATAGTGGTAAGTGATCAAACAGCAAAGTTATTACATAATTATAAATTTTCGAACAGTGTTGATACTTGTTTGGTTCTTTATTGTTGGAAAGTGTGGGTGGATGGTGTGTCTACCACTTGCATGACATTGGATTTGGCTTAGATGCCATATATTGCCATGAGGTCCATTTTCCCTCATGCTAATTTCTGAATTTTTTTTAATTTTTGCAAATTTCTGATTTTTTTCTATTTATTTTGAATTTATCTTCAATAATGGCCAGCAGGCAGTATTCCCTCGGCATGGATGTCATCAACACACTTCTAATGGAGTTAAAGAGAGATGTTGATTATAATATGGAGCTTGCAACCTCAAGTGTTTGATATTTATTTCTCTGATAATTTCTCCTTCGTATTTGTAAATATTTTTCTTATGTGTATTACGTACTTGAAATTGATTTATATAGTGTTTTATTATTATTATTATTATTATTATTATTATTATTATTATTATTATTATTATTATTATTATTATAATTATTATTATTATTATTATTATTATTATTATTATAGATCATAGTTTATGTATATATAATAATTTGATATTATTTTACTTTTTATTGGTCAGCAGTATCTTATTTTGATTTCATTTTACTTTGATTGGCTACCGATTTGCTATTTGATATCCTTTTACTTTTATTAGTTACTAATTCTATTTTCTCTTGCTATAAGTATGGTATCAATTTTGTGTTGGTCACATCAAGCTTCCTGAAAGGACTCACTGTCCTAGCTGCCCACCTAAGACTGACCACATGACAAACACCACTTGTTTGAGGAGCAGGAAGCCTGTTTGTCTATAGCTTCAAACTGTCTTGTATCTGAACTGTACCTGATAGTTATAGCTAGGTTAAATCATGAAACTTTCTTTTTTTACTACTTGTTTGTATAATTACTGAAATTTTAAACTTTACAAAATAGATATCACCCATTTTTTATCTAAAATTTATTTCTAAGAATTTAAATTTTATATGATAAAAATAATTCTCAAACATCCAGAAAGCCATCATATCAGTTTTATTCCAATCTACTAATAATCAGATAAATAAATAACACCTTGAAATTTACATACACATTCTCCATTTCAAGTGGTAGATTGGGCTGTAAGAGTTGTTGCGGTCTGCGGCCATTTTGTTGACATACCCGAAAGGTAAGTTGGCATATCTCTATATATTCTTGTTCTGTATAGAATTCGTGATATTTTGGTATATTTTAATGCATAAATATCATATTTTATAGGAGATACAATGATTTTCATAAGAAATTTACATTGTGAAACTAGGCCGTCAAAAAATGACTTTTAGATTTCGCCCCTGATATAACAGTAAATTACATCTTAGTGCACATTTTATTATGTATTTCTGTTCTAGGATAATATGAGTTTATTCTGTAAAAAAATTAGCCTCTTCCTATTTCATTTAGGTACCAGAAAAAATTAGTGAAACTTGGACTAGTTTTTTGGCCAAAACAAATTACCTTTTTTTTCTCATTTCAGATCTTAACTTCTATGGGTCCAACTCATTTCCAGCAATTACACGCTGTTGCTTTGCCATCTAAGAAGGTGTCCCTAAAGGGATTTATGTATATGTATATTTCTTTTTTTTGTGAATATTTATGTCAAGTCTTTTTTTTGTATACTTAAATTTTCAATATATTTCCAATAAATAGTTATTTTGTAGATGGGTATCATTTATATCTTCAGTAGTTTTGAGCATTCTTTGAAGTATTTTTAGCAAGTGAAACATTACAGATTGATGCATAACTAAATTTTTCCTGAATTTTTTGGAGTCGGGGTCGAGCTCGATCCCTAAATACCTAAATAGGGGTGTCCAAGAACGATACCTGTCCGGGGTTAGAATAAACCCCCTTTTGCAGGTTTGTTCTCGGCAAGAGACTGCACAAGGAAGCACAGAATATGCTGGAAATGTTTTACTGTACAACCATATACAATAGCCATTGTTCTATGGTATGAAATACCAGAGGAGAACTGGCTAGTCTACACACCTGCATGATAGTGACTGCCAGCACGGGGCTGGCAGCCGGGAGGGGTGATTGTCCACTGTAAGCCGAGGCTAGAAGCGCCGGCAGACTGACGGTAGGCTGGAGGCCCGTCTAGCGAGATGAACCCATCAATGGCCACATACCAAGTGGCAGAGAGACAGGAAGACACTTGGGAATGGCGGATCGCCGGCAGGACGGCGGATCTCCGGCAGGACAGCGGATCGCCGACAGGACAGTGGATCGCCGGCAGGACAGCGGATTGCCAGCAGGACGGCGGATCTCCAGCAGGACGGCGGATCGCCGGCCGGACGGCGGTTTGCCGGCAGGACGGTTGCCCGCGGCAGCCGGCAGGCAGCCGGCAGCCAGCCGACAATGGTAGACCATCGCTGACATCATCCAATGAAGCAGGAAGGTTACCCAAGATGCCGGCGGATAGCGCCGGCAAGCAGAGGCGACAGTGCACCGGCACCGAGATAGAAAGAGAGAAAGGTAAGGAGGGAAGGTAAGGAAGGGTAATACCCAGTACCCAAACTAACCTTCCTCCGGAAGGAGTGTTCGCATGAAAGGGGGGATACGCCTATCATCCGGCGGCAGAGAGGCCGGCAGATGGCTATGTTGCCTGTGGTAGCCCAAGGGAGGGGCAGAGAACACTCATGGAGGGAGGTCTTCCGCCGGCAGGCCGACCGCCGGCACTATCCCATAGTTCAACTATGTTAGTGAAGTGTAGCAGAACGGACCATCTAGCTGAAGAACACAGCCAATCCCACAACTCGCCGGCAAGCGGAGGAGTTGTAGGACGGCGGACAGGGGTGTGATGGCAAGCCAACACAAAGGGACAGAGTGGGGGGAGGGGTAAAGGGTCCTGAGAGGGAGTGATAAGGGGGTGGGGACACGCCCTTACACACCCAGGAGAAGGGAATCTGTTTATAGGCTAGCCTATCTAGGGGGGAGAGAACGCTCTCCAACCTAGGGTAGGCTAGCTCAGCTTAGGTACAGCACTAGTGTCCTGTCCTAAACTATAAAGAAACAGAATCCCAATGACTGCCTGACCTAGGCTAGGAGAACCATTCTCCCAGACTAGGCAAGACAGGGGTAGGACAAGTCACTAGGCTGCAGGGAGGAAGGGTCGTGACGCAACCAAGTGCAGACTAGGGGGAAAGGCAGAGCCCTTCCACCTTCATCCTCCAGCCAGTACCAGAAGGAGAAAACGTTCGCTTAAGGTGGACTGGGGTGAACGACAAGTACTCTGGGGTTCTGTCCTAACTCGAGCCATGAACAATGGCGATGAGAAGCGAAGAACAATCCTAGCCTAATCTACCCGAATGCCATTCGAGGT
>NC_090752.1:25906547-25909047 GCF_036898095.1 Palaemon carinicauda
TCAACCAACAAAGTTTTGGGATTCCAGCTTTATTACTGATTGTGCAAGAGCTATTTTAGTATGTTTTCATGTTACCATAGTAGAATCACACCACGCTCTCTAGCCAATGGTGACATTCCCTAACCGAGGCATTACTTATACCACCATTGACACCTCCAGTTTAGAGACGTAGGGATCCTCAAATCTCACTCCACCACCAATACAAATAAGTATTATTATTAAAAATTTTCATGGAATCACTCTGGAACTATATATTGATGTAAATGAAACAATATAAGATGATTTTCTATGATGGGAAACTAAAATAATTGATTACATATTGTGAAGCATGAAAGATACAAAAAAAATAAAATAAAATAAAAAAAACATTTCAATACTTTTTTTTTATTTATTATGTAGGACAAACAAATAAAAAAGAAATATAAAAGAAATATTTTCTGGAACAAGTTATTGAGGAAACTACACGTAAATCTCCTTACTGGCATCCATCTTGGTTTTGTGACATTACACACCCTTTTTGCCACAAATTGACTGAAAACAACTGGTAGTAGGACGCTGTAGACTATACTAGCAGTGCATTCCAGGCAGTCATTCCTTCCCTTTGGCGGTCATTGAGCGTCGGGCACAAAGATTCCTGGTTTGTGGACGAGGTGTGATAATTCTGGGACATAAGTCAGAATGGTGATGGTGGGATAGCAACCTCTACTCTGAGACTTACGATTATAATTTGAAGGCAGATTCATTTAAGGTGTAGATTACGGTGAGGAAAATTAGTTATGTGCTCATATCTGCAGTCACATACAAGCACTCACACATAAATATATATATCCATACACACACACACACACACACACACACACACACATATATATATATATATATATATATATATATATATATATATATATATATATATATATATTTACACTTAAGTAAAAAGAAAACTATGAATAACACTTGCAAGAGGTTAGTGCATCTCGTCTTTCATTATACCTATTTTCCACGTTTTTATTTTACCTAAGTATATATATATATATATATATATATATATATATATATATATATATATATATATATATATATATATATATACGTATATATTTATATATGTACATATATATATATATATATATATATATATATATATATATATATATATATATATATATATGTATGTATATATATATATATATATACACACATATATATATATATATATATATATATATATATATATATATATATACATACATACATACATACATACATACATATTTATATAGATGTATATATATTTTCTCATAAACTCCCATAAAAGAAACAGGAAATGTAAATAAATCACAATATTTCGGCCAATAAACATTGACCCTCTTCAGGATATTAAGTAAAAATTAGGAATACAGTGGAGAGTGACGGTTTATATAGGAAAGCAAAAGAGTGTGTTCAATTGTTCTACAGTTGTTATAATTGCTGGAAGGATTAGCTAAATTTAATTACATCCATGTGCGTTTTCTTATTGTTGAGCCGCTCGGAGGATGTCTTGACCTTTGATGCATATCTGGTGGTCGGTCTCCTTGGATTATCTTCTTAATGATAGGGTTGAGAAGAGTATTGTCCACTGTGTCAGCTTTCCATTGGCTGCCAGATAGGTTCATTGTGTTTGATTGTTTTATGATGGCTGATTCCAGGATTTTCTTTCTGTACGGACAGGTACTCTTAAAAAGCAAAGACGACTCACTCCAGTTAATCTGGTGCCCTAAATCTCTTAGGTGAACGAAAATCCTCGAGTTTTTATAGCCATACCTAACAAATCTTTTGTGTTCAGATGATCTTTGCCCAACGTAGACTTTATCACAATCCCCACATGGTACTTTATAAACGCCGGATTCTACATCTCTTTATCTCTTTTATTTTGATAAACATCAAAATAAAAGAGATATAGAATCCACCGTTTATAAAATACCATGTGGGGATTATGAACACAAAAGATCTAATATAAGTATCATAATTATATTCCTTGTCTTTGAAGGGCTGCTATTACTGCTAAAGTTTTAATAGAATCAAACGCTCTTTCATAGTCTTTAAATGCCTTGCATTGTAGTTTATCACTTTTTCCATTAGCTAGGTAATTACATGAGTATAGTCAGTTGTTGGATATTTGCTACTAAAACCTACCTGCTCTCTTGGCGGATTAAAATCTAGCTTTCTTTCCATTTTGCTTAATATGATTTTTTAAATATATCATATATTACTGATAGTAAGCTTATTGTGTGGTAATTATTTAGGTATTTTGTGTCCAGTTTTGTGTAACAATAAATGATAAAGTTTTTCCAAATCGAAGGAATACAGCAGTTTTGCAAACATTTTGTGTCAAGTTCAGCGAAATATACTACTATGGAATATCCTCCATTTGTTATTAAATCAATTGTTAGGCTATTATTTCCTGGTGCATTACCTCTTTTCATGCCTTTTAAAGCTTTCTCTATTTGTAATGTTACTT
>NC_090752.1:25914047-25919047 GCF_036898095.1 Palaemon carinicauda
AGCAAATAAAAATATGGGTATGAACCTTCAGGTTAGATAGAGAATTATTAGCCAAGTGCCAAATGATGAATGAAGATGTTATTTTTATGAAGTAACATTTCCCGATAGAGCCTTAAGATATCGTACAAAAACAATAAAATGATGAGGAATTAATATTTTTTGCGAGGATAAAATAAGATAGTCAGGATGTATGATTCTACTTATCAAAGAAAAGTCTTTTACAAAACTTGGCACTTCGTAGGAGACGAATTTGATAGAAAAAAAAAAAACCAGATTCCAGATAAAGAAAGGGAAAAGGAAATTGAATAAAAAGACAAGGAAAAATAATACATTTTAGAAATAGGCATAGTAGCATAGAATGCATATACTCCTTGTGAATAAAGGATAGGTACCATATAAATATAATAAATTGCCGAAAGTGAAATGAAATGAATAGAATAGCCTAAATAAAAGGGAATTCCAAAAAGATATTGTTATAGATAATGGAGCAATAGGCTTATAGAATCATGCTGCCATAGGCAGAAGGGATATAAGTGATGCTATAGGCATATGAATTAGGAAGAAAAATTTTGTTGTTATGCACAGAAATTTAAAAATGAAAATATAGGCATATGAATAATACATGAGCTATGACGCTATTAAGCCAATATAAAGTTTGATCAGTACTGAAATTTGAAAAGCTAGTTTAGCTACAGAAGTCAAATTGATGCCTAAATATAAATAACCCTCATACACACACACACGCACACACGCACACACACACACAAACATATATATATATATATATATATATATATATATATATATATATATATATATATATATATATATATATATATATACATATATATATATATATATATATATATATATATATATATATATATATATACATATATATATATATATATATGTATATATATATATATATATATATATATATGTATATATATATATATATATATATATATATATATATATATATATATATATATATATATACATATATATATATATATATATATATATATATATGTATATATATATATATGTATATATATACATATATATATATATATATATATACATATATATATATATATATATATATATATATATGTATATATATATATATATAAATATATATATATATATATATATATATAAATATATATATATATATATATATATATATTCATATATATATATTTATATATATATACATATATATATATATATATATATATATATATATATATATTTATATAAAATTATATATATATATATATATATATATATATATATATATATATATATATATATATATAAAGAAGATAGATTAACTAAAAAATAGGATGCCAGAGTCTGTCAAAAGAATCAAATATGTAGAATGAAGGGAATGAATGGGCTCTAATTTATTAGGACTACTCCGAATTAAATACCTCATCTGAATAGCGGGTAATGACTTCTAAAATAAAGGAGTAGAGATTACAGTTAGGTAATCAGAAGGGGGCATAATTTAACATAAGGAGGATAGATGTAGTGTTAGATGAGAAATGCGCAGGGAATAGCCATTTCAGGCTATAGGTTAGACAGAATAGAAGAGTTGCAAATAAATGAATAGAAACAACGGTGCCAAAACCTACAAAAACCTGCCAAACTTGCTAAAAAAATTTATATATGCGGTAAATATTATAAAATATTATCTATCAGCCAACGCCCCATAATGGAACACTGTGAGCGTTGAAATAAATAAGTCTCCTATAAGTATCCCGTGAAATAATTCCCGTTGAGAATGGAAGCTATAGACTAGTATAGGTCATCATAAGTAGAAATACCATGCAGAATATAAATGAAATGTCTATCCCAGTAACAAATGATGTTTTGGGTCTGTTATTGAGGAGCAAAGATACATAGTTGATATTGTAAGTACCATGGACAAAGAATACAAGCTATTCACACCTATTATCATTTTTCAAGAATGTTAGAATTCAGAGTGAAGTCGACGGACTCACTTCAGCTCCTCTAACTCTTGACAGAATGATGATCTAGATTTTGGAGACATAGAGAATTAATAAGCCTATACAATGATGTTACTAAGTTTAATAAGAATATAGAGAGTCATTTATAACAATAGAACTAGTATAAAAAGTGGGAGAATAGCAGGACAAAGATCAAGAATAATGAATTACCTATCCTTAGAGTTGAATACGGCAAGTAAACAGTGTAGAAAGATTTATCATATGTAGAAAAATTAGGGTTATTGTGGAAATCCTGCTCCACTAAGATTTGAAAGATGTAAAAGATTTTTTTTTAGAAAGATAGGATCTTAAGGATTATTTATGCAGCATTTCCTAATTCAGTCAAGCCTTAAATAAAGTTAACCTAAAAATATGCAGTGCTCTAATGAGATAGAAGGATATGACAATGAAGAGAAATTTGATTTTTTATCTTACAATTTATCAACCTGATCTCTTAAGAAGGAGTTACAAAAATAATTTGGGATGCCTCATAAATACAAAATAATAAGTCTCATTGTAAATGTGAAACCAAAAGGAGGGTAGGGAATTATGATAGTAGTCTCAAATAAATAAAAATAACCTATCAGGATAGATTATCCAATTAATGGCCTAAAAAAGTTTATGTATTTGTATTAGGGCGTAGAGTAAATGTACTTATTAGTCATTAAATGGATGTGATTTTATTGTCCAAGAAGGACCATTATTGATGATTGAATGAAAGGAATCTTAGGATCCTTAGTACACTAGATGTTTATCCAGGAATAATTACATTATTGGTAGGTTTAAAATGGTAGAAGAAGGATTATTTGAAAAGAAAGGAAGAAGTTAAGAAAATTATCACTGCCAATATTTTGTTTCAGTTGTCAGATAAGAAACTTAGATTAAAAAAAAAATCAAAATAGAACAAGAGTAACCAAGGGTTATTAGGAATAGTATAGGTGACTTACTCCCAAAATAAGAATCATAGATCAGAATTACATATTACTCCAAGGAATGCATACATAGACTAGGGAGAAAATACTTGTTCAAGACTAGAAATTCATGACATACTAACAAAGTACTAAAAATAACTCTTCCTCAAGTTAGTAGGATATCCAGTAATCAAAGACTGCATTTAATAATGAATCATATTTTGACCTAGAATAGATGTTTGAAATTGTAAATTTAATGCCTGCATATAAAAAAGTATAAAGGTCATCAAAAGGTAAAAATCCCTTTAGAAAGTACGATTGAAAATATTCAATCCCATAGTGGTGGTACCAATAGACTACCTGGGACCTTGTTCCCAAAACTTGACATATAATAAAAACATACTAGACTTCATAGAATTTTATTTGACAAAGAAAGGGTCGATGAATCTGTAACAGAATAATTTGAGACAGGATTAATAACTAGACATTTGTATTTCGAGATATTTCTCTCGGACAATGCACCCGAATTTACTAGTGATTAATGAAAACTGTAAAATATTTTTCTCAAAGCATGAAAGGTGAAATAAGCTATTATAAGTCAAGTTTAAATGCAGAAATAAAGGGGGAAGATAAGATAAATAAAAAGGGGTTGAGGAAGTCTGCGAACTATAAATAGGCCAACATAGAAGACTGATATCAATTATCTTGAAGATGACGAATTTACTTTGAAATAACTCGGTATATGGGAAAACAGGATTTTTGTTAGACATATTTAAGAATGACTACTAACTCTTTGTGAAAGGACATTAAAGTTTCTGGCCACGCATACAAATACTGAGGGTAACAAATGAATAGATAATATTATTATGCAAAGTGTTTTATCCTAGAAGTTCAAAATGTATGTATTCTATGAATGTTAATGAAGGTCGAAAGAATAAATATCTCCAAATAATTAAGGGACCATATAGAATGTTGAAATACAAGGGAAGGTGAAATAAGATTTTTTTTTTTCACAAAGTTATGGATAATGATGACAGTTGATGAATAGAAACCCATGGGTGATTGATAATTTACAAGTGTACTGATATATATGCAAGATTGATTTAATAATGATATCAATAGAGCAAAAGAATTATTATAGCATTTCATATGCGGTATATTGAGTAACATTTTGTGTAACACGTGTAACAATGATAAACATGCATGTAGATAATGATTTTGATATGATTTCAATGTTGATTAAGTTAACTTGAATTAATATGAAGAAAGGGTGAAAAATGAAACAATTTATGATATAGAAGATGAGCTATGTGCTAAAGTCAAACTGAATATAACTAATAAAATGAAGCGAGGAAAGATTTAAGTAATTATAGATGTAAAATATGCACCAATAATGAACTTAGAGAAGCTGAATGTATTAAAGGGTATCTTAGTCCATAATAATTACAGAGAAAATACTGTACAGTAAGGACATATGAAAGAGTTATATTTATTGCACCCTTTCATTTTGAAGTTAAAAGAGTAAGTGTGGAAACACATGAAATGATATTAATGCCTGTGTTTTAGATGAATCCTTGAAAGAAAGGACATATAGCGTGTTTGATATATATATATATATATATATATATATATATATATATATTATATATATATATATATATATATATACATATATACAGTATAATATATATATATATATATATATATATATATATATATATATACTGTATATATATATATATATATATATATATATATATATATATATATTATATATATATATATATATTACTATATATATATATTTATCATTTAACGCTCTCGTGTCTGAAAACCAAAGTATAATATCATATATTTTACGACTGGCCAGCTATACAACGTCTCAAATTCCAAACTCACCTGCTCTTTTTATGTCAATCTGTTACACGTGAATATAATAATACCAAAAACTCTGTGACAATTATATAATTCCCAGAGAGTCATATATAAAACACTCACTATCCAAAGGTCCTTTATGTACAGTGAAAAAAAAAACTGAGTAGTTATTACTGAGAATTATTCAAAACCA
>NC_090752.1:25926547-25939047 GCF_036898095.1 Palaemon carinicauda
CTGATTCTGACCACGTTGTGACGGGCTGAGAAAGGGTTGTGAACTCAAAGGAAGGATGCTATCAACTGAGTTATATTGTTATAGAACACTCTCCTTTATATACAAAACCTCAAGGCAACAGGACATAACAAGTTAACAAGACAGACAATGCTACAGAGGAAACAGCAGACATGAATTTTCATGTTCGTTTAGTGCGAGGGAAGAGCGAAGATACAAGCATAATATATGCAAAAGGAATTATGTACAATTGTGTGACACACGGTTGGTACATGGCTCCCCCCCTAAAAATGACATACTGTATATGTTAAATAGGGCTCCCTGATCTGGAGAGGCGAACTGTAGGTGGGTCATCTGGCAGAAGATAAGCGAGTTTTAGACGATCAATGGAGACCCAGTCTTCTTTGCCCCGAATGTTTAGTAGGAATGCTTTTAGATTGCGTCTGATCACAAGGAAAGGGCCTGTGTAAGGGGGCGTTAGTGGTGGATTGCTAGTGTCGTTGCGCAGGAAGACGTGCGATGCAGAGTGCAAGTCCGTTGGTATGTGATGCTTCGCTGGGGGCTTGTAAGTCTGGCGGCACGGAGTAAATTTTCCCACGACGTGACGTATACGCTGGAGATCGTCGGAGGAGGTTGTATAAGGAAAAAATTTGGTAGGGACGACCAACGGGTCGCCATACACCATTTCAGCTGCCGAGACGTCGAGGGCGTCTTTAGGAATGGTCCCTAGTCCCAGGAGGACCCAGGGAAGCTGAGTAAACCAGTTGCAATCCTTGCAGCGGGACATCAAAGCTGCTTTGAGGGTGCGATGAAAACGTTCAACCATTCCATTGGCAGCGGGGTTGTAGGCCGTTGTCTGATGTAGGGTGATGCCCAGGAGATTCGCTAATGACGTCCACAATTGAGAGGTGAAAGTGGTTCCCCTGTCAGAAGTAATATGCTCAGGGATACCGAATCTTGAAATCCATCCAGAGAGTAAGGCAGATGTACATGAGGCAGACGTTGCAGTTTCCATGGGAATGGCTTCAGGCCAACGAGTGGAGCGGTCGATGACGGTAAACAGGTAACGATGTCCTTGTGATGTGGGTAGGGGGCCTAAAACGTCGACGTGAATGTGTGCGAAACGACGCTGAGGTTGAGGAAAGGTGCCCACTCCTGAATCCGTGTGTCGATGTACTTTGGAAGTTTGGCAAGAAGTACAGGCGCGGACCCAATCCTTAGCATCCTTAGAAATGCCGTGCCAAATAAACTTTGCCTTCAGCAGCTGTGCAGTAGAACGGCACGAGGGATGTGAAAGGCCGTGAATGAAATCAAACACCTGTCGGCGCATGGGAGCAGGAATCCAAGGTCGCGGTCTACCAGTACTGACGTCACAGAGGAGGGTGGTGTTGGAGTCTTCGAGGGGAAAATCTTCCCAACGGAGGGACATGCAGGATGTCCTACAAGCTTGATACTCTGGATCCTGTCGTTGGGCTTCAGCCAGGGCGTTGTAATCCAATCCCAGTTGAACGGCAGCCAACGTGTTTCTTGACAGGGCATCGGCAACGGGATTCATTTTCCCAGGGACGTATTGGAGGGTGCAATTGTATTCAGCCACGGCAGAGAGATGTCGGCGTTGACGGGCGGACCAGGCGTCAGACTGTCGAGTGAAGGCGTGCACCAGAGGCATGTGGTCTGTGCGAATGACGAAGGGCGTACCTTCTAAGAAATGGTGAAAGTGACGGACAGACAAGTGCACCGCCAGCAATTCTCGATCTAAGGTAGAATAACCCAATTCTGCCTTGGACAGTTTTCTGCTGAAGAAGGCCAATGGGCGGGGCGAGCCTTTGACCACCTGCTCGAGTACTGTACCAATAGCGACGTCGCTGGCATCGGTGGAGAGAAGGAGAGGGGCGTGTGGGATAGGAAAAGTGAGAGCCGCAGCAGTTGATAGGGCCTTCTTTGCATTGCAGAAGGCTGCTTCTTGAAGGGGACCCCACTTCAGGTCCTTTGGCTTGCCCTTGAGGGAGGCGTAGAGGAGAGCAAGAGTGGCGGCAATGGCTGGCAGAAAAACCGTGATAATAGTTGATCATGCCCAAGAATTCCTGCAGAGTTTTGACGGTCGAGGGCGCGGGGAAGTTCTGAGCGGCTGCTACCTTCTCAGGGAGGGGATGGACTCCTTCAGGAGTGATACGGTGCCCTAAGAACGACACTTCGTTGGCGCCAAAGGTACACTTGTCGTACCGGACTACAAGGCCATTTTGTTGCAGGCGGTCGAGCACGATGCGCAGGTGACGGAGGTGTTCCTCTTTTGAGGAGGAGAACACAAGTATGTCGTCCACATAACATACACAGAAAGGGAAGTCCCCAAAGATGCCATCCATGAGACATTGAAACGTTGCCCCAGCATTACGAAGGCCAAAACAGGAGTAATTGAAGGTATATGTGCCAAACGGAGTGGTGATGGCAGTCTTGGGGATGTCTTCTGGGTTCAAAGGCACCTGATAATACCCCTTCAGGAGGTCGAGCGTAGAGAAAACCTTCGCTTTGTGCAGGTAGGAGGTCACATCGGCAATGTTTGGGAGGGGGTAGTGATCCGGTTCTGTTTGCATGTTCAGGCGCCTGTAATCCCTGCACGGACGGAGGGAGCCGTCTTTCTTCAGAACGATGTGTAAGGGTGACGACCATGGGCTGGAGGCCTTTTGGCAAAGGCCCATTTTCTCCATTTCGGCGAACGTCTGTTTGGCGGCTGCCAATCGTTCCGGTGCCAGACGTCAGAATTTTGCGAAGACTGGGGGTCCCGTCGTCTTGATATGGTGATAAATACCGTGCTTGGCAGGAACCGTGGGTGTTTGGCGAAGTTCTGGACGGAAAACTTCCGGGTACGACGTGAGGAGGTGGGCGTAGGCATCCGTGGGTGCGCTGATGTGGAGAGCGAGGTTAGAGGGGGCGGGTTGAAGAGGTGTCGACAAGTACGAGTCTGCGTTGACCAATTGTCGGTGGGCGACATCGACCAGAAGGTGGAAATGAGAGAGGAAATCCGCACCGAGGATTGGCATTGTGACGTCAGCAACGAGAAACTTCCAATTGAATTTACCATTTCCGAACGATAATGTGAGGTTCTCGTAACCGTAGGTGGGTATCGCAGATCCGTTGGCACCTGCCAAGCGGACGTCGGCAGATGTAGACAGACTACGTCGTGCCTTGAAGAGTTTCCTTGGCAAAAGAGAACGACAAGCACCCGTGTCTACCAAAAATCGCACGCCCGTTCCTGCATCCTGTAAAAAGAAAAGATTAGAAACATGGGAGGCCACCACCACAAGCGATGGCCTACTTACACGTTTTTTGGCCACTGACAATCCTTGGCCCATTTCTTCGCTGTTGCCCCGAATCTGAAGTGGTAGTAGCAAAACTGCGGCGGATGGGAGGTAGTAAGTGGCTGTAGAAGTTGTTCGTTGGGGCGCAAGCGATTGGTGGGTGGTGGGCGGCTTTGTCGCCGCTTCGGCACGTCACGGGGTAGGCATGTATGTCCTACGGCATTCATGTCAGCTTCGGTTGACGTTGAATAGGCATCCTCTTCGTCAGGGGTGGAGGCGCTGATGGAGGTCTTGAAGTGGCTGTCCATAAGGGCGTCGGCTTTGGTCATCAAGTCCTTTATGGGTAAACTATCGACATCGGGTATGGCAGCGCGTACAGGTTCGGGTAAACGGCGTATCCAAAGGGCACGAAGTAGGTTCACCTCACGAGGAGAGCCGTCTGCGGCAGGTTGAAGGCGAGCGATACTGGTCATTTCCCTGAGGGCAAGCGAAGCCCTTTGGTCCCCCAACGGTTGTTGCGAGAGCTGAAAAAGCTTTGCTATACGGGCGGCTGGCGACGGCGAGTACTGCTGCAGAAAGTATGTTTTGAGGGCGTCATACGCTATTGGGGTGTCTCCTTGTTCATAAAGCCTGTCGGATATTTCTGGGAAGGTGTCTTCGGGTATCGCCGCGAGAACACAATCCGCTTTGGTGGTTGAGCGAGTCACGCCCCTGATACGAAAGTGGACTTCTGCGCGTTGAAACCAAGCAAACGCTTCTCCGCTGGCGAACGGTGAAAGTTTCAATGGGGCGGCCGCAGCGCCAACTGCTGTAGTAGAGTCCGTCTCCGTCATAGTACCAACGATGGAGGGGCGAGGGAGGTGGGGGTGGAAGGCAGTGGGAGCGAGTCGACTTCCCGGGTCACCAATGTGACGGGCCGAGAGAGGGTTGTGAACTCAAAGGCAGGATGCAATCAACTGAGTTATATTGTTATAGAACACTCTCCTTTATATACAATACCTCAAGGCAACAGGACATAACAAGTTAACAAGACAGACAATGTTACAGAGGAAACAGCAGACATGAATTTTCATGTTCGTTTAGTGCGAGGGAAGAGCGAAGATACAAGCATAATATATGCAAAAAGAACTATGTACAATTTTGTGACACACGGTTGGTACAACGTCTGTACATACTATCCTTTCTTGCTCCCGGTACAGTACTTTGGTTCCGTGCTCCCCAAAGCAGTTGCCGGCATTACAACTTCATGTAATGACCCTTGTCTCCTTACTGCAGTTTTAATCCCCAAGAGGCAGACATATGGAGTTACATGTACAATAGTGATGGCTTGAATGACAAACGAGGAAGGAAGGAGCACGTGTGCAATATATTCACCTCTACTCTTCTTATGCTGTAGTCTAAGATGTGTTTCAATTGAGATACTTTCCGGAATAAACGATGGCAGCCTGATGCTCCTATTATCGCGTCTTTCAATTGATACATCCATTCTTCTTTTCTGTCTAGATCGTTTCTCAATCACTTTACATCCGCAAAAGTCAATACCCTGCATCCTCAGGGTACTCATTCTGAACACCACTGTTCGTTTTCTCGGTCACCCATATGTATTCAAATTTGTCTCTACTCTCTCAAGAGCTTATCACCTTCTGCACTTTTTCTCTCTCTCACATCTCTCCCTTTCTATATATTCCTGCCATGGGTACTTCTCTATTTTCTATTCAACTCTGCTTTTTGATTAACTGGTCTAATATCTTTGGTCGATTGCTTTTCCTTCCCCTTTTGTGACCTAGTAGTAACCCATATCATTCCATCACTGGGAGGGCATCAGCTACTTTGTTAGCTTTGCCTGATATTTGGTCGAAACATCTGACACAAAGTTCTAAAAACCTTCCAATGCACCTGGTTTTTCTAGGGGTTAGGTCCCGTTGCAAAAAAAAAAAAATGTTTGTAGGGCTGATCATTAGTTTGCTAGTGTATTGGATGACCATACAAAAATAACGATCCATTTCCAGGACCAACAGAATTGCCAACACTTCCTGTTCAAAAGTTGATAGAATTCCTATCTGCTTCTTTCAACTCCTGGGAACCAAAACAATTAGATAAGCGCTCTACCATTGTAATCATGCTATAAAATTGTGCTGCCAATTAAAGCTATGAAACTCGCATACTTGTCACCAAAAACACAGATAAGCAATTCTTTGAAAGCTGCTATTCATTGCTAGTTAAGTTTACTTTTCAATGGCTAAAGGCCCTCTCTTTCGCAAATGCCCAATTATTTTCTTTTGCCACCTTACAGATCTAAGGGTCTTGCTATTTCTCAAAAATCACCAATAAACTTACGGTAATTCACAAGTCGCCCTAGTCACTTCCTTGGGAGTACTTGGCCTGCGGTATCCACAGATTGCTTTTACTTTACTTGGGTAGTATTGAATACCCTCTGAGATCAGTAAGTGACACAGAATTCCTATTCATCTAAAAAAAGAAAAAAAGACATATTGGTAAGCTGATTTGTACGCCGTTCTTACACTATGCTACTAAAACATTTTCCATGTGACTCATATATTCTTCGGCCATTTTCCATTTATCATAATGTCATGATAAACATGAACATTATGGACAGTCGATGAAGATAATAGTGATATCAGGCCTCTGTAAAAATGACTAGGCGCATTTTTATAACTAAAGGCATGAAAATGTTTTTTACATTTTTGAATATTTGCTACAAAGACAGTTTTACATTTATTGTCTTCATGAACAGGAATTAGATGGCAAGCAGACTTCATATCGATAGGGTTATAGTTTTGGCTGTCCAGTATGTTTATGAACAGTCCTTCATTAGAGGGCAAAGGATATATGTTATCTTCAGTAATAGTGTTAGATATCCTACATTCGATGCACAGTCTTATTGAATCTTCATTTTTCCATGCGAAAATAATTATGGAAGCCTAAGGAGATTTTCTTACTTCTATAATTCTTCAATTCACTAATTTCCCTTTCTGCTTCGAATTGGAAATAAACATGATCCCAATGAGGTTTTATTTATGCAGGCATTTGCTGCTCAATTTCAAATTAAAGTGAATTCGGTCAATCCTGCAAGGTGGCTAATCCTCAACTGTTTCCACATAAGCATTATTCATAGGAAGTCAGGACTTAAATTTTTAGGTTCAGGTGGCCAGTTTGTCCAAT
This sequence comes from Palaemon carinicauda, assembly GCF_036898095.1. NCBI lineage: Eukaryota > Metazoa > Arthropoda > Malacostraca > Decapoda > Palaemonidae > Palaemon > Palaemon carinicauda. The sequence continues at coordinate 25,933,024 of NC_090752.1, forward strand.
GGTTACTTAATGAAACACTGGCTGTGTTCGTGTATTTGTACATGAGCACTTAGATTAATCACCGTTACATCTGCAGGTGTTTCCCGACCATTTGTGAGGTGGTTTTAAATAAACTATCCATCCCTCCAGAAAAAACCGGGATAGGGAGATGGTTATATTCTTTAGTACCATTAGCAACTCATATTCCTCGTTTTAATGATATTTCACTTATCCACCTTTCTTTTCTCTCCATCCTCACATGAGCATTAAAACACACTCACTCATCCCTTCTATATGATGCTCCTATCTTCCTATCAATACTCTAGGGACTTACTTCCCCCTCCCTTGCTAAGGACATTTTACTTGATTAATAAAATCTAGTTCCAGAATATATCTGACCCCCTGTATATATAAGTTGGGTACTCCAAAGAATCTTGCATGAAATTCTACAATCCTACTTTGAATTCCTGTCTTGTGTCTTGTTTCCACAGGGTTATTGCATGAGGTATCAAGGATGATAGGTGCTACTGAATGCCCTGGGCTCAAGGTACTTGCTTGCTCGAGGAGCAAAACACGTACTATGTTATCGACGATGTCTTTTATTGAATTGCCTTTCAGATTTACAAATACTACCAGCACCTCGATCTATTATGCAGGATCAGGAGCTAGGTTCACAATTCCACTAATGAAAATATTGCATCTGTTGCCTTTCTGCCCATACTCAGTGCAGAGAAAAAAGGCCAATAGGAGAGGATACCTGATTTTAGATGGATTCCCCAACAGTGCCACATTTCCACAGGTCACTTACTGGCCTTCTTTTTTTTAACCTCGCTTCACTTCCTTATCCTCTGTCTCTGTCATTCTTTCTTTCTTTCTCTCTGTTTCTATATGAATTTGTGTATTTCTGAGAGTGCACCCAAAATTATTAAATTTTGTTCCACAGCACTATTGAGGTAGATTTCTCGATGTTCTCTGCTACAGAATATGTTGAAGAACACAGGGAATCAACTTTTGCATATACTGATGGCTCTAAACCTGTTGCTGGTGTTGGATTTTGAGTATATAGTAACGCTTTTAATTGTAGAGGTGGCCTTCCTATAGCATCTCTTATATTTGCTGCCGAACTATATGGCATACTAACCGCTATTGAGAAAATAACGTTAAAAGACGAGGGCAATTTTACCATTTTTAGCGTAGCAAGAATTATCCTACAAGCTTCAGAAGGTTTTAATTCCAAATATCCTTTAGTTTCAAAGATTTTATAGTGGCTTTTAATTATTGGCATTAAAGGTATAATAGTTCGACTTTGCTGGGTTCTGACACATGTAGGTGTGTCTGGAAATGAGAAGGCGGATTCACTGGCAAAGAGGGCTGCAGCTGAGTTGCTACCAAGAAGCTATCTCCTTCCCAGTAATGATTTTGTACCTACAATTAAGAATTTTATTGATAATAATTGGCAATAGCAATAGGATAGGTTACTTGAAAATAAGATGATAGAAATAAGTAATGTTATATTCCCTTGGAGGTATAACAGGATGCGCCGAAAGTTGGAGACTACTCTTTGTCGTCTCAGCATTGGTCACACTCGGATGACACATGAGTTTTTGCTGGCTGGCCAATATGAACCATATTGTGACGACTGTTTGGTACCATTGACAGTGAGGCATCTGTTATTCGAATGCCCTACATATGCTAGTGAGAGAAATCGATACCTTTTTGAGGCTCAAGGTGAGGACGGCAGCTTCATCCTTGCAGCAAAGATTCTTGGACGAGATGTGTCCTACCATGCTAGTGGTATTTCTAGCGTCATTTCAGAAGTAGGCATCCTGAAAGATATTTAACTTTTAAAATAGTTTTAATTGAATATTCTTTTATTTTTTTTCATTAAAATGAATGACCTTAGATGTCAGGATGTCAGAAAACCTCAAATCAATCAATCAATCAATCTCAGTGAAAAGGTTAATTTACTTAAAGATGTAACAACGTTAATCAAGGTAAAGTCAAGGAACAATAAAATTGTTATAAGTAAAATTTGTCTATGTCTAAGGAAAGAAAGAAAAACTAATTTTAAGAAAGATAATAAACATTCTAGTAATACGATAAAAATAGAAAGAGTTTAGTTTAGCTATACAAAATAGGTATTCCTAGCTACATGACGAAATGGAAGCAAATAAAGACGAAATGAATAGCAATTCACCAAAAAAAATATTGTAATTAGCACAAGAGGTAGGTGGGAAAGTTTCTAAATAAGAACAAGAAAACTTTCAGAAAAAACAAAAACAAAAATCTTATTAAGAAAAGATTGGAAATGAAGAAGTGAGATAAAATATAATTAGCATAATATCATTCAAAACAATAAAAAACTAAAAACACAAGACAATCGTAAACAAAATAAGACCACAAACTAAAGATAGGAAGCAGAAGAAAGTTAAAGAAAAGAAGACTTGGAAGAGGGTACCAACAGAGATTTTCTTTAATTAAAGGATGGAAATATCAACAAAAGAGATGTAGTGTTAAAAGTTGCCGAGAATTTCTATACTGATGATATTTTATCTTTCCTAGGTCAGAACAAATATTTTACCAGTTTGGACTTACTTAAAGTTTTTCACCAGATACCATTAGAAGAAGATAGTATCCCATACACTGCCTTCAGCACAGCCAGGGGACATTATGAATTTTTCCTTATGCCTTTTGGTTTACGTTGTGCTCCCATAACCTTTACTAGAATGATCCACATAATGTTTGGAGACTTGTTAGGGGACATATTTCATGCCTTTATGGAGTACAGCAATTTCTGGGCTGTAGTGGGTATTACAGGCGTTTTATACGCAATTATTCAATAATAACCGCTCCCCTAACCGATCTTACGAAGAAGGGCGTAGATTTCATATGGTCTGAGCAGCATCAACAGGCCTTTGATACCTTGAAAGATGAACTGTGTAGTTCTCCTATCTTAAAATTTCCTGACTTCGGTAAGGAATTCTTCATTGCAACAGATGCCTCAGACCTAGGATTAGGTTGGGTATTGCTTCAGCAATATGACAAACAGTATTTCCCGATAGCTTTTTATTCACGTAAACTGAGACCTTCCGAAAGTAAATATGCAGTAATAGACAAGGAAGGGCTAGCTATTGTTAATTCACTAGTGTATTTTAAGTTCATAATATACGGTTATCCCGTCAAGGTTCTTACTGATCATAAGCCCCTAACCGACTTCTTTGAAGGTTTTAGTCACAGCCCCAAACAAACTCGGTGGCATTTGATCATCCAAGACTTTGGCTCGAGGATCGGGTATTTACCTGGGAAAGCAAATATCATTGCTGACACATTATCACGCAACCCCGCGTCATCTTGTACGGAGGCATTAGCTGAATTAATTGATATATTGACATCCATGCCATTGTTAAAACTGTATCTGAACAGGAAGATCTGGGCTGGAGCGCTGAACTAATGCAGACTGAACAAAGAAAAGATCAGCAATTAGAAAAAATCATAAATGCTTTGAACGAAAATCCTAAGGAAAGGGCATATATAAAGTATACGCAGCAGAATTATATAATCAAAGATAATATTCTGTGTAGATCCGTGACAAGGAAAACCCGCAATACACCACAAGTGACTAACGACCAGGTAGTGGTACAAATCTCACTAATACCCACTGTCCTAAATTGGTTGCATGCAAATCCATTGCAAGGCCACCCGGGTTTTTCTATAATATCACAGAAAGCCAAATCATTGTTTTATTGGCATACAATGCTTACAGATATAAAAAAACACATAGCTAATTGTCGCACTTGTCAGGAAAACAAAGGGCACACAAAGACACCTGTCAGCCTAGGGGCTTATCCCGTGCCCAATCAACCCTTTGAAAGAGTACACTTAGATTTATTAACAGGGTTTTACGAGTCAGACAGAGGAAATAAGCACCTCTTAGTAATTATAGCTGCTTTGACTCGATATACAGAACTGATAGCGCTTAAAACTAAAACTGCGATCGAATACGCTAGGAAGTTTTACGAGTGCTACATTTGTAAACATAGAATTCCACACATTATAATCTCTGACTTGGGTGGAGAATTCAATAATCATTTCCTTAACTCGTTGTGTGATTTCCTTGGCATAAAAAAAATCAATACCATGATCTATCACCCAGAGTCGAATGGGCTAGTGGAAAGAGCGAATAGGAAGGTTTTAAACATATTAAGAGTTACACTTGGGGGATCAGACTTCAACTGGGATATTAAGAACTAAGAACTAAGAACTCGGAATCACTCATATCATGTATCTATTAAAATGTCGCCGCACGAGGCACTGTACGGTACCCCAGCTAGAACGCCTTTCCATGTATTAACGCCTACAACCAATTTACCAAATCCTCTAAAGGATGTTATAAATGCAAGCATAAGTCGATATAATATCCTTCAAAAGAATCTGGAAGAATCACAAATCATAATGAAAAGGGATCATGATAAAATAGCGAAGCCAACTAAAACATATACCGTGGGTGATAAGGTATACATACAAGTATATGTATGCGAAGGACTCAATTACAAACTGACACCTAAGTTTGAAGGCCCTTTTAACATTTTAGAAATATTAACGACCAATAGATTTAGAGTTCGAAATGTATCCCAACCCACTGATTAGAGAATCATACCATTGGCTCACATAAGAAATTAAAAGAAGGGAGAAGGAAGTGAGGGAAATTTTTGTATCTATGAAACTTGTATAATATATGTATGTAAACATTTTTTTTTCTTAAAACCAGAGTAATTACATATATTTTTACTCATTGCAGGTTTCCAAAATGAAGCTTTTATTGCCAGGAGTGATATTGTTCGTTCAGACTTTTTTTCGTATAGGAAGAGCCCTAAAACTAAAATTATAGATTTTAAATATGACACTATTGTAGAGATTACAGAAGACGTTTTCTATTACCGCAAGCAATATAGTTATATAAGTGGATATGCAAGCAATTTTCCTCCCAGAGGATGACGTCATTAACCTAAAGAGCGACCTGTCGAGGTTCGCTGTTTCGTTAAATGAAATGCACCAACGTCATTTTCCTTTTAATACAGAGAGTTCGCTTGCACCAACATTAAGCATTGCAGAAATGTTATCATACGACTTGCAAAATAAAACTGACGAGACAGAAGCTCTGGCTCGCGATCTACTGATGTGGACAGTGCGACACAATAACCTTGAAAGACGTAACCCGTTTATTTTTGCTGCTCTAAACATCTTTGGATCTGTTGCAAGTTTAGGCTTAGGAATTTCAAATCGTCTTAAAATCAGTGATCAAAATAAGAGAATTGAGTTTTTAGAACATGAAAACGAACTAGTTTTATCAGAACTGCGGAATCAATTAACATCAATTAATCAAATAATGAGCTTGGTGAACGAACATTCTAGTAATATCGGTCAGATTATGGAAGTACAAAATTTGCTGTCAATGTTAACGTATTATAATTCAAAAATAGATCATATCCATACTAAAATTTCACATTTTATTGAGAAATCAAAAGACTATGTGGAAGCTATTACATTACCAACTAAGGGTGTTTTTTTCACCACATCTTTTGCCTATTAAAGACCTAACGTTAACTTTGGAGAACGGACGGGAGAAAATGGGTTATGTTCCTTTGTTAGACGCCCATAAGATAGAATATTATTATAGTTTAATATCAGTAAGCGTTGAAAATTACAGGATCATGATTACAATTCCCTTTGATTCTTCTGATGCCTGGCAAGCATACAAAATATCACCATTCCCAACTTTCATGACGAATAACTCAAGTCCAGTAATATCCAGTCTGACAGGACACATATTGATTTCCCCTGATAAGGAAACATATACGGTCAATAGAGACTTAGATAAATTAACTCACTGTTCAGAAGCCATGAATAATAAAGTATGTACACCTGACTCCTTTGAATTCCATCATATATCAATGGATTCATGCGAGTTAGGTATAGTGCTAACGGTTCTCTCTCCCATTCACACGAAGATTGTCTGAAAAAACTTTATCCTTTTGACGATAATAA
>NC_090752.1:25944047-25946547 GCF_036898095.1 Palaemon carinicauda
TTAGGCACTTATGTTAATTCATGTATTTAATGATGTGAAGTTGTCATTACATAAGCCATGGACTGCATCAGACAAACGTGTAAAATTTGTCGAACAAGGTGAGACGACTATTGCAGGAAGTAATATTTGAATTTGACACGAATATTAACATGATAAATTGCATATAATAAAATTTCATCTTTCAGTTACTCACCAAGCTCTGGAACCAAGATGCATATGCTAATAGATTATGTTGCAAAGAATTTACTGTAGTGTGTGATGGACATACCTACCTGCTGAAGATGGATGATGGCCACACAATCATCAAAACACTGTTGCATTCACAGCTGTCGTCCATATATGAAACATTTTCAAGGTATTGAGTATCTTTTGCACTTATAGTTGAATAACTACACAGGATATTGAAAGTATCTCTTTAAGTATTCAGTCTCATCCTATACTGCATGCATGGCAAGAGGTGTGGTTATTGCACAATTAGAGTCGAGTCTGGACAGTGATGTCTCCCGCTGTTTTTTGACACGCACAGGAAACAAGAGATGAGTGATAAGGGTATCTGAACTGGCTAGGAGTCTGTTTGACATAAAGAAGCATTGTTGTTACTAGATGCATTCACAGAGAGTGATTCAAAACTCCATCAGAAGATGGTAAAATTTGAAATATCCCTTTCCAGATCAGGTGACACCTGGAAAGTGCCATCGGATTTGGCTTTGATGAACTGGATACTTCCACCTGTGCTCTCTATGGGAGACTAAGCATCGAACATGTTGGTGAGCTTTACTACCAGCAACTGAATGACTACAGTTGCCCAGAACTCAACAAACCATGGAAACTTCTTCATCGCTCAATAGGTTAATTACAGGAATATTATTGTTCAGTGTCTATTCTACTCTTTGTAAGGGTAAAAGAGGCCTTTTAACTATGATAAGCAGCTCTTCTAAGGGAAAGAAACAATAGAAAACCATCGTATTGGGTAGTGCCATAGCCTCTGTACCATGGTCTTTCACTGTCTCGGGTTATGAATCTCTTACTTTAAGGTATACTCGGGGCACGCTATTCTATTTAATCTCTCTTCCTCTAGTTTGTTTGAAGTTTTTTTTATGGTTTATACATGAAAGATCTAATTCAATGTTGTTACTGCTTTCAAAATATTTTATGTGGATTGTTCATTTCTACTCTTGTAGTTTATATATTTTCTTGTTTCCTTTTCCTCACTTGGCTATTTTCCCCTATCGGAGCACTTGGAATTATAGCAACAGACTTTTATAACTAGGGTTGTAGCTTAAACTAATAATAATAATAATAATAATAATAATAATAATAATAAAAATAATAATAATAATAATGATAATAATAATAATAATAATAACAATAATAATAATAATAATAATAATAATAATATAAAAATAAAATAATAATAATAAAATGATAATAATAACTAAAATAATAATAATAATAATAATAATAATAATAATAATAATAATAATAATAATAATAATAGCAATGAGAGATTTTTGAGTTAATGGAGTCAGCCATTACCTAAGATTTGTCTGTGATGGAAATTTTACCTAAATCCATCAATTTGTTTTAAAGTTATCTTCAAAATGGCGAAAAATCAGATCCGGATCCGGATACGCATCATCTCCTAAATTTGATAGGGTCGTCCATTACCTAAGATCTATCTGTGGTGAAAATTTCTACAAAATCCATCGATTAGTTTTGACATTATCATTAAAATGGCGAAAAAGGCAAATCCGGATCTAGAATCTGGATCCGGATCCGGATCATCACCAAAATCTGTCTGGTAGTTTTTACGCAATCCTGTTTAAAACAACACAGAGAAAAATGAATAAAAAGACTCGATTGCATAACCTCCTTGGAGGAGGTGATACTACTACTAATAATAATGGTCATGTGCAGGATACCACAATATTGCAGAAGCCTGGAGTAACATATAAGGCATGTTAATAACTAGGTGGCTATATAAAAGCGATCTCATGTTCCGAAGCCTGATATTCCTGTTGTCAATTAGAGTCATGTTTCGATACTTGCTGATGGGAAGCTGGAACCGTTGTGGTTCGATGGTAGCACTCTACCTAAGGAATTGATCAACATCCAGGACCAGCCACGAGACACCAATAATAATGATGATGATGATGAGGATGAGGATGAGGATGAGTAAAATGATGCTTTCTCACAATACTATGAAAGTGATGAAGATGGGCATCAAATTTGTGCCTGAAGTTTTACAACTCAAACCCAAGATGCCATAAAACTGGTCAGTGGTGGGTTTACTAATAAACTCCTTGACCTAAAAAGATTAGGATTTTATGATAATTAGAACCAAAGATATGATGACATACATGATAATTTCAGAACAGCTGCCGTGGATGAGGGTACCTATGAAAATATATACTACTGACAAATTGCATTCAAGTTTATACACTGTTGCCATTAAAATTGCATAATAATCATGTCAAAGCTTTAAAAAAGAATCAATTTC
>NC_090752.1:25951547-25964047 GCF_036898095.1 Palaemon carinicauda
TCCTTTTACCCGTCCATTCATTCAAAGGCTTCCCTATACCTGAACAATCTCTAACAAACTTGCGCCCAAACTCAACCAAACCAAGAAAACCTCGCAACTCACGCACAGTCCGGGGACGTGGAAATTCTCGCACCTTATTCACAAACTTGTCACTCTTCCTTATACCAGATTCACCCACTACATGCCCAAGAAATTCCACCTCCCTGGACAACCATGTACACTTCTCAAGCTTAATTTTCACACCAACTTCAATTAACCGCCTCAACACTGCCTCAAGCAACCGCATATGTTCCTCAACAGTCTCGCTCGCAATCAGAATATCATCTATAAAAACAGTCACCTTCTGTCGATCGAAACCAGCCAATACAACATTCATCGCTCTTTGGAAGGCAGCAGGCGCATTAGCAAGACCAAAACTCAACCTTTTAAATTGAAAGTGACAATTCGTACTTGAAAATGCGGTAATGGGCCTGCTCCCCTCTGCTAGAGGTATCTGATAATAGCCCCGCACCAAATCTAATTTAGTAAAAACTTTCATTCCATGCATCTTATAAACACAATCAGACACCACATTCATTGGAAAACGTTCTTTAACAGTCACCTCATTCACCTTCCTATAATCAATACACATGCGTAAACTTCCATCAGGCTTTCGTACAGGGACAATAGGGCTATTCCAGGCACTCTCACTCCTTTCTATTACACCCATACGCTCTAATTCCTGACACTGCTCCTCTATCTCCTTGGCAATAGGCGGAGAAAAATGCCTGGGATGCTGATATATGGGGGTATCTTCACTGAGAACTATTTTAAATTCTGGCAGGTCTGACCCCCCACAATCATCGTCACCGAGACTCATAACTCTCCGCTTATCCCACAACATCTTAAGCAATCGTTCCCTTTCGACCTCACTTATACTCTCATCTAACTTAATTCTTCCTTTCAACGTATCGTAATCCCAATCGTCATCGTTCTTTACCTTACCAGCCATTACCTGTCTCGCCTTCACATATCTTCCATCCTCTACATTGATCAGTGTATACATACATCCCATGCAATCGCCCTCACGTATTCCACGTACTCTCTTCCTCCTAACACTCGGCAACAACCTTACATACACCTAGGGTTCCTGCATATTCATAACACCATCATATATATACGCACTCGTTTTCACCAAATTATCTGCTTCCATACCTTCCACTACATATTCATCCTTATCACTATTTGAAATTCCCAGACTGCTCGGCCATGCAACTTTTACACTAATCACCTCACCTTTCTTACCCGATAACTTTACACTTTCCTTTGCTACCAACGGCACTCCCTTCCACACCTTCGTACTCACTCTGCCGTCTTCCTTTAAATAAAATTCCCCACAAATATTACCTTTAACCTTTATTTCAATCATATTCACACTTGGATGTACAATCATACCACATTTTTTCAGAAATTTATACCCAAGCAGTACGTCATATTTCTCATTCGCTCCCTCAACCACGTAAAAATCATTATCCTCCATCATCAGCCCCCCAATCATAACATTTTCCCGCAACTTTCCTTGCACAGGCATACGCAAATTACCAATACCTTTTACTTCACCCTTACATCCCTTAAATTCACAAACCTCTTTTACCTTATCATATGCATTCCTAAACATTAAATTGACACCACAACCAGTATCAATCAAACCAACCAACTCTACACCATTAAAAATCATTTTCACACTCATGCAATCATGTGCTCTTTCTCCCATCACATCTTCATGCAACAAACCCTCACGAACATGCATCACATTCACTCCCCACACACACGAGGACTCACCCAGCTGAACCCTCTGATTAATTAGTTTCCCGAACATCCTGGCTGACTTGATCCCTTCTTTCTACAAACCCTAGCTACATGCCCATCTGCACCACATTCAGTACACTTACCCCGTGGCTCCTTGCACATTCTAGCATAATGACCATCCTTACCACAATTACCACAAATTACATTCATACGATTATTACGGCATCCACTCGCTATGTGTCCAGTCATACCACACCGATAACACTTAACCACTTTCTCTTTCTTACAGTCGCTAATACAATGCCCTGTCTCTCCACACCCGAAACATGCTCCTAATGCCCATCTACACTCGTTCTTTTTATGTCCTAGCTTCCCACACCTATAACACCTCTCTTCACGGATACCACTACCTAACCTAACTTGCTGCGTACTAGCACTTCTATCTCTCCAAACTTGATTTCCCTGTCTAAACCCGTCATTTCTCGGCATAGGTATTCCTACATTACTCACCCTAACACTTCTATCTACTACACTATCAGCTACCCTCATTGGCCCTCTCATAACAGCATCTCTAAAACTACCAAATTCTGGCACACATTCCTCCATTCCAGTTCTTACACTCACAGATTTACTTTCTTTCATACACCTATCCAACTCGTAATCCTCAACTATCTCTAAAATATCATCCCAAGTCAATCTCTCTCTAGTCCACCTCATTTTCTCCTTCCGTTTCAAATTAATAAACTCACACACACTCTCTGGTACTGTACCCAAAAACTTCATTAGTTCCTTATTTTCATTTATTCCTTCGTCCCCATACTTCTTTCTAGCCAATGTTTCTAACCGACATACATATATCGAGATTGCTTCACCCACCTTCATTCGTGCTTCATCAAAATCATTTTTTCGCTTATACCTAACACTACCTTTCATACGTTTTACCTGTTCAATTATCCTCTTCTTTACACTTTCATACTCAACCTCTCCTACACTCATTATCACCCCATACATCGTCAACAAATATCCTGACAAAAATTCTCCCAACTCCCTAGCCCAAACTCTCTTACTATCCCCATACTTAGCCTGACAAAACTTTTCATATTCCCTAAAGAAGTCATATACATCCCTACTGCTATGTTCATTAAACCTTTCACACCTAGGTACCTCTCTCATAAACACTGTCTTACAAACTTCCTCTACTTCATTCTCACTACTATCTTCACTGTCTACTCCCTTCTTGATGCCTTCTTCTTCATTTGAATACAATGAATCTAATTCTACACTCAAAGTCCTATCTTTAACTATTCCCTTCTTACCCTTTTTCTTACTTACCACCTTCACCCATTCATGATCATCCTCACTCACACCCTGACCTTTCTTCTTTTCTTTCTTCACATTATCTTTACCTTTCTTCTCAGTCTTCCTATCACCCTTCGTTCCAATCTTACTATGTCTAGGCCCTTTACTTTCAATATCACTATCACTACCTTCCCCATTATCACTTACCCTATCCTCTTCCACCATCAACCCGTTACCAGAAGCAGAAGCCACTCCTCCGACTGCACCTTCACCTATGACAGTTTTCATCATCCCCATTACTTGCCCCTATCATAGCTTCCATTCGTTTTCTCATTTCTCGCATCCTCATCTCAACACCCTCTTCCACTCTCTCTACCAGTTCCCTGAAGTTCCCTAAGTTTCCTTTAATCTCCTCATTCTCACTACTTAACCTCGCATTCTCCAACAACAACCTCTCCTCTCGCTCATTAGACAACCGCAATTCCTCTTTAAAATATGCGACTGTTCTTCCATTAACTCCATTTCAATACCTTTAATATTTTAAGTAATTCCAAACCTATTTACCCTTGTCAAAAGTCCAGTTTCAATCCCACCTTCAACAGTCGTCCCTGTTCGGGCCGCCAAATTTATTGTGGGCGGGGATGTATACAAAACACAACCCCCACACCCTTGATCACTCATACTTCCAAAATCCCACAATACAAACTTTCCCCTGACTCTACTTCAAACTGGACTCTTGGACAGAAGGAAAATGAAAACAATACATAACCTTAACACTATATTCTTAAAAGTAAACGCAATCATAAACCAAAAAAAACACTTATCACGAATCATAAACAATATTAAATATAAAACCGTAACACCATTCAAATAAAAAAACCCTAACAACTTAAAATTACCACACCCAAAACCAATATTTGTTTTATGAGTGGAACTCTTTATCCACACACACGTGACACACCAAAACCAATACTTGTTTATGTGTGGACGTCGTTGTCCACACAAGGGCCAACAGTCCTTTTATAGCCCAACCCCACAACTCGGTTGCAACGCCACAATATGGCAACACTTGACACTCAGTCAATACAAAAATGTTTTAATTGATTTAGTCCGTGAGCGTAATCATCATCATCATCATCCTCATCGGTATCATCATCATCAACAGCAATCAGAAGTAAATTCGGTCCGGGTCGTCAACAAATAAATCAATCTGAGCAGTCCTATCAAGTTCTGTTATAGGCCAAGTCGTCAACAAACAAATTTACATTCAAGAAAACCTCTCCAAAGGAGGAATCGCGGCCTGCCAAAATAAAAAAGAAAAACACTTATGAACACTCCTAACTAACTTAACTATCGCACTATAATCAAAGATAAACAATAAACTTTCTATCACTCATGAACGCGCCTAACAAAAATAAATAAAAACAGTACTTACTCAGAACATAAAAACACTAAACAGCCGGCTTCCGAAGAACAAAAAAAATGCAGAACCGACTCCTTCTATCGTCCAAGATCTAATGCTTTCGCCCAAGACATTCATCACCGCCTATCCTAGCTAAAAAATGTAAACAAACAACCTCAAATATACCAACAATCTTTCCAACTTCAAACAATCATTCGCTAATTATCCTTGTTCTTCGGCGCGCACCGCGGACACACAAAACACGCACACACAAACGCACATACACACATACTCTCCTCGCGCACGTGCGATCTAACAAAACTAAAGCAAATGAAATTCTCTCTCTCTCTCTCTCTCTCTCTCTCTCTCTCTCTGACAAAACTAAAGCAAATAAACACTTTCTTTCTTTCTCTCTCTCTCTCTCTCTCTCTCTCTCTCTCTCTCACACACACAAAACTAAGCAAATAAACACTTTCTTTCTCTTGCGGTTTGACAAAACTTAAGTAAATAAACACCCACACTCACTCACTCACTCTCACTCTCTCTCTCTCTCTCTCTCTCTCTCTCTCTCTAATGACAAAGCTAAAGCAAATAAAATGTCTCTATTTAACAATACTAAAACAACTCTCTCTCTCTCTCTCTCTCTCTCTCTCTCTCTCTCTCTCTCTCTCTCTCTCTCTCTCTCTCTCTCTCTGTGACAAAACTAAAGCCAATACTGTAAACACTTTCTCTCTCTCTCTCTCTCTCTCTCTCTCTCTCTCTCTCTCTCTCTCTCTCTGTGACAAAACTAAAGCCAATACTGTAAACACTTTCTCTCTCTCTCTCTCTCTCTCTGACAAAACTTAAATAAACACACTCACACTCTCTCTCTCTCTCTCTCTCTCTCTCTCTCTCTCTCTCTCTCTCTCTCTCTCTCTCTCTCTCTCTCTCTCTCTCACTCTTGATTTGGCAAACAAAAAATAAATTAAAATAAAATTAATCCTCCACAGCGGTTGTTGTAAATGGGAACCCTTCTTGGCTGGTGGCCTATAACCGTTCACTGCTGCCTTCTAATAGTACAAAAACACTACCAGATGTATAAGTACGAGTGATTTATTTTTTAAAATAATCATATATCGTTATTATGATCTATGAGATTTACCAAGGATCCAAAATACTTGTATTTTAATCATTGATAATTTTGAAAATTATCCAATGAAACTTTCACAGCTTAAAGTTGAGGGAAGTTGTAGCATGCAGATGAATATCTGGAACTTCCAAAAATCTGGAAACATTCATGCTGTATTTCTCCTTATAAAGAATATTGTAAATTTCTTTAAGCAATATAATTTACGTAATTGTGTTAACTCTCACAAATCTGTTGTGCTATGGTCCAAACAGAGGCTATTGCTTACTGTGATGGGGTAGGAGAAAAGATTGTGACTCAAAGACAGTATAAAAGCAACTGAGTGAGTTTATTGTAGAACACTCTCCTTTATATACAAAATCTCAAAGCAACAAGAATTTTCATGTTCAAAAATCGACACCGTTACCATTGAGAAAAACAGACATGTTTTTCGGGTTCTTTTTAGTGCGAGGGGAGAGCGAAGATACAAGCACAAAATGAACTATGTACGATCGTGCGACACACGGTTGGTACATTGCTATTATGTCTTATCTACTCAATCTAGATGTAGTGTTTCTGTTCCAAGCATGGTACATGTACAGTATGTGTACACAATGTATGACTTGGAAGTGAACACGGTTGCACGTACTATATGTTTGATTATCCATAAGTGTGAATATCTTCATGTAGTTATAAATGAAAATGGGAAAGACTTTATCAATTTATTAGCGAAAGGATAGACCGGTATGATGAACATTTGGTATTTCTTGGTAGCAACATATTGGACATCAGTACATTGCTGTAGATTCCAAAAATAAAAATTTACTGAAAATTTTGTGCCATATGATAGCCAACGACCCATTGCAGCATGTAAATTTCTTTATATTGTACAGGTAGTTTGGTTTAAATATCCCTAATAAAGCGTCTGTCAGAGATATGTAATCTTTCTTATAGGCAAAAGATATTCCAGAATCCATACGGTTTAATGCATTGCACCATTTGTGGACTATATGGAAATATTAAAGATCTTGAAGTTGCCTTCAGGCAACATGATATTTTCCTCTATTCAGATCTTTGATTTCTCAAAGGCAATGATCATCTGGAGGCTACAGCTAATTCCAGGTCTCAGGAAACCTGGAGATTTGACACAAATCCTCCAGTAAATATGGATGCCACTAAAGTTGGGTTATAAAGGGGGATATGGTAAACATATCATTCTTTATTTGTGCTCCATCTATCATCACCATCTATTCTTTATTGTCGTTTCGCCATCATCATTGATATACAAGAAGGAGCTAGAAAAATGTTTTTGAGTCATATGAATATGTTCACCATATGGATTGGCTGAATTCTATTCTGCCATTGGTTGCCATGTCTTAAAAGCTGTGGTGAATACAAAACTAAAACGACTGCTTCCACTGGTACTTGATATCACCCTGTATTGAATCAGTCTAGAAACATCCTTTAATTTGCAAGTTACAGAACATAAGACTAAACTTTCTCCCAACGACTGACATTGGGATGATGAAGTTAGGTTAGGTTACTCTAGGTCAGAAAAATCTAACCTACGAACTGTAAGGGTTTCTGAGATAAACTAAGTATAATTGGAGAACTAATGTCTTACTCTCACTGGTACTAACACAGCATACTAGACTCCTCTAAGGTTAGGAGAACAACCATCTGATGAATACCGTAACTTGACTGTTGGTTTGTAAAATTTCCAATAAAGATATAATTGAAATCTAATAAAAAAAAATATATCCCTTACTTTATATATTAATTTTAATGAACACAAGGTATTAAACATTAAAGGTAAACACCAAAGAACTTGATGAAACTCCAAACCAAACAGTTATAAAAATGACCCTGACAAGGTAATGAAATGTCAAATCAATATAATAATGATAGCAAATGTAATTCCTACACCTTATAACTCTTGGATTCAAAACTAAATCTAGTCTTACATAACATAAAACTTATTTGCAGGCTACTTCAGACGCCTTCTACTTATGGAATAACAAAGGGTAAATAAGACATCTAATTACTGACATTTATTGTTACAGAATGATAATGTCTCTTCATAAATTCAAATTTACTTAACAAAATATTACTATCATTCACAAAAAAAAATTATGAATTGCAATTTAAGTTTCATAACTGATGATTTTAAAGTTTTAAATCAAAGGCAAACATAAGTTATAAAAGACAATTTTACAACAATATTAGGTACAAATTAAAAATTTTCAAAACAAGAGAAGTTTTTAGCAATTCTGGGTAATTTAAACCTTACTTTTGGATTACTCGACAAAACATTTTGAAACAAATAAACAAACTTCTAAACAAAAAATCATAAATAGTTTCATAGATCAAACAAAAATAAACTGTGTGCTTTCTGAAATCATCACAAAATCTTTTTAAACTACTTTTGTATGAACAGGCAATAAGTAAATAGTTAAGAAGTGTAGAGTTAATTCAGGTAATTTTCTGCACTTAGCATGCCTAGTTTCCCTATTGCTATCAAAACTAATGTTTGTCTTACAAATGGCGTTTCTGCGAATGGATATACTTTTCCTTGTTATATTTATACAGTTTCTAGTATATTTGAATGACATTAAGGGTGATCTTTTACATTTAACTTGGTTGTAAAGACAATGAACCTCTTGTACTTTTAAAAGGAATGCTGTCAGATTCCCTCTCAGCAATGAAACAACTATGTCAACGGAAAGGCCAAGTTCAATGATAATTGAAGATGTGGTTACTTGGAAAATCAGAAAACTTATAACCTTTGGGAAAGGTATCGATCCCAACTGACTTTAGATAGCTATACTTAGCTATGATATATCCTCGGAGTGTTCATAATTTAATTGAAGATGTATACAATTTATCCACAAAAGAAACCCTCTCTGGTATATCTCAGGGGCATATATGAGGTTATCGCTCAGGTCTACATCTTTAGTGTAGACTCGAGGTCCTCCGTTGCTTAAACCAGAAGACTGCCATTCACTGTTCAAAGAAAAATCCAATCTCTTTGGTTAATATGTTTGACAGATAGCAAAATAATGCGAAACTCAATCTGCCCACTTATCATTCCCCTAAACATTAGCTAGTATACCATCTTATGCATATGAAATTAACACTCTTACTTTATCTTAATGTTTATGAAGGTGTATGCAGAACCAAATCATATTTTTCCTCTTTTCTATAATGGCAAGTAATTTCTCATCTCGTAAGTTGTCTGGTGAGTAAAAGTTAATGTGATACCATATGTCCACTGTTAGAAAAGACTAAAATCGTTAAAGATTGATCGCCTTGGTTTAATGAGGAGACCTTAGAGAAAGATAGGAAAAAAAGCGCTATAAAAGAAAGTGGAATCTGTTAAAACGAAAAGTACGTGGGTAGACTAAAAAAACTGCAATGTGCCAAAATTATTTCCTACTAAGGAGGAAAAACAAAACTAATACCATAAGAAAAAGCCTCACGAAGCAGTAACAGACATATACAAATTATATCGTCTCCTAAATAGTAGGCCTATCATGGGAAAGGTAACTGAAAAAAAAGGCTACCAGGGAGTTACAGTGACTGGGAACCGGCAAATCATCTTTTATATATATATATATATATATATATATATATATATATATATATATATATATATATATATATATATATATATATATATATATATAACTAGGTCATTTACAAATAAATATCTCAACATCACATTAACGCTACAACAGAAACACAATCAAATTAACGAGATTCAATAATATAAAACAAGATGATATCAATGGGATTATCAAGAGACTAAAGAAAACAAACTGCGATCGATGCAATGCTAATATCTGAAGTAACTGGAAAGAGGAACATTTCTAGTCTAGCTGATATAATTACGAGAATAGCAAATACAGAAATCGATAAGTGTGAGCTTCCTAAATCTGAAAAATGGCTACAGTCACACTGGTTCTGATAGGTGCTCTAGATTATCGTGAATTAAGTTCAAATAGACCTATTTCGAATCTATCATGTATTTCAAAAGTACAAGAATACGTAACTCTTGAACAAGAAATTAATCGCTAAGAAGAAATATAGTCCTTTCCAGACAACCAATCTGCCTACAAAAAATTATTTCGTTAAAAAAAGGTTCGGGTTGATGAGAATTCACGTTTTGCATGATAGGAAGGTAATTTCTCTTAAAGGGGAATGTCAAATAATTTAGATAATGATGACGGATTTAAAGAGCTTCCCAATTTAAAGTAGGCCTAACCACTAAGAGGAACGTGTCTGAATATGAGCTTGTTGTATTATTAATATATTTGGAAATATATTATTAAATGCATCGAAAATTACTGTCGGTCCCTCTCATAGACATTAAAAGTGCTCAAATGAAAATATATATTTCTAAGGGTAAAAATTTCTACATGCACACACACGAGTGTTTTCGTGTGCGCAAAGGAAAATGGCGTGCTGAAACGTAGCATCAGAACACTGGCATCGCATTCACGATTAATTTATTGCTCTCAGGTTTTCTGGCATCCTAACATCTGAGGTCATTGACACCTATAGCGTTTATTGTAAAAAGAAAAAAAAATCAATCAAAACCATAATAGAAAGGATATAATTTTAAAAGTTGAATATCTTCCAGAAGACCTGCTTCTGAAATAAAGCTAAAAATACCACTAGCATGATATGACACATCATGTCCAAGAATCTTGGCAAGGATAAACTTGCCATCCTCACCTCAATCCTCTGACAGATATCTATTTCTCTCACAACTATATGTGGGTCATTCGGTGAAAGAATGCCTCACTGTCAATGGTACCAAACAGTCGTCGCAATATGGTTGATGTTGGCCAACCAGCAAAAATTCACGAGGTTCGCGGTTTTATCCAGACTCAATAGGTGACCAATTGTTGAATAGGTACTAGTGTCAGCTGAGGTCAAGAAACGTTCATTGAGTAAGCAATCTTGATCGTAGCAGACTTAAATGAATCTAGAATTTCATAATTCATCCTAATGTTATAAAGCCGGGGTGGGGAACCTATTTCGTACTGAGAGCCATTCGGACTTTCATGATTTCCTCCGGGGGCCATAGAAAATTACCAATAGCCAAGCATCAAACGAACGATAAGTCTCAATATCTCTAAGGCTTATCATTGTATGCGTGGCATGCAATAATAAGCTATGAATGTGTGGATATAAATTGGAATATTTTATTTTTAGTCTCAAATAATGATGCATAAATAATAAATAAATTCGAAAACAATGCTACCTCACAATGATTTGCTTTTATTTTGTTTTTCATATCTACCAAATATCTTCATATTTTTCCTGATTTGATGCCCTGAGAATTTTATCAAAGGGAACTCATCTGATTACTCCTTTGATGACGCATGCTGTCATAATATGGTAGTGATGATGTTACAACTCGCAGATGGCTTCCAAGATTTGTATCATTTAGCCTTGAATGCAGACGATCCCTTGCACAGGTAAGAATTGCTTAAATTGCTTGCAAATTTCGATGCATATTTCAGCGCATATCTCAAAGATAAAGAAAAAAATCTGCTTTTATATACCGTCCATAAACTTCTAAAAACTGGCAAGGTCAGCTTTCAATTCATAACTTTGCAGATGAATTATTTAAAGTTGTAAGTCTTAGAAGGGATATCGGCTGGCTTCACATTAAATGGTTTAGCGAAGATATTTAGCTCCCTTTTCTAATTTTATACATCCCGGAACCTTTCACTAAAGACCTCAATTAATTCATCAGCATACTCTGATGTGGAAAAAAAGTTTTCTTGCTTGTAAGATGGAGAAATATATGATGTTATTGTTTTCAAGTTACATTTTCCACAGTTTTAAATTAACTTCAAATGATTTCATACTTGAAAGCAGTTAACTCAAAAACTGATTTGGACATTAAAGACCGATATTTAGTTCTAAAAAATACATGATAATATCAACTTTGAATTCGATATCCCACAGCAACTCATTATCACTGAATTCCATAACAGGTCTTCCCTACATCTCAATGTATAGCTTTATTCCCCCCGTGACTCAGCCAACGAACTTCACAATAATAGACAAGGTCATCCAGGTCATCATACTCACTCTCAAGGTCTTTCAGTACTGTGGGATTTTCGATCTTTCGATATTGATAAAGTTGATAGAAGAGACTACTGTTGTTAAACGGCAGTGACTGTGCAAACAAACTTTGCTGATGTATAATGTATTAGATTCAATTGAATTACTATGGTCAATATCATCATGATCCAGTTCAATTTTAACATACGCTACTAACCTTTCTAAAGAAAGGTAACCATTAACGCTATAAACTTATGAAGCTCTTGAATTTCTATTTATAAGTTTAGCCTGGATACGCCAAAACTTGATCATTTTATTTAATCTGTCTATGAAATTTTCTACTCACTGGTAGGCTTATATATTGTCTCACTCGCCAGACCAAAGGGTTAACCTGTATATGGCACTAGGGCCGGATGTGAATAATTCAGTGAATATTTTATGTCTCTTTCATATGTGAGCTGTAATAGCTGTAATATCTGTAATAGCTGCAATAGGTAGCAGCTTTATGTATGCCATTTCTTTTATCTTTATAGCATATATACATAGCATCTAAATTACCCCTTAAATACTTATGTGTGATTCAAGAATATTTGCAAAATTCAATTTATGGATACAAAAATTAAACTTCAGTTGAAATATTTGTAATAGATAATGGAAAGTCTTTAAAGGTCAGAAAATTTAAGTGAATAATAAAATCCCCTCTATTTTTTAACTTTGATAATGATTATGATTTTAGATGATAAAACATCTACTTTTGAATTATTTTTCGACTATAATTTCCCTACTTACTTAAAAAAGAATACAGTTTTGGCCTCCTTTAATATA
>NC_090752.1:25966547-25969047 GCF_036898095.1 Palaemon carinicauda
TATATATATATATATATATATATATATATATATATATTTATATATATACATATATATATTTTTATATATATATATATATATATATATATATATATATATATATATATATTCGGGAAGATTAGATAATTAAAAGAAAAGGGGTAGGAATGATGATGACATATAGAGCAGAAAAGGCATTAACGGGATAGAGCTTTAGACAGTATATTGTTACTTGAAAAGTTTAAATCAAAGCAGTGCAAAAGGCGTGTTATGGTGACTTCAAAGCTAAAGATGGAAGGAATAATCAAGGTATAGAGAATGTGATGCTTGAATGTGTTGAGGGACTTGGCGAGGTTGTAAATGAAAATGGAGCAGATTTTATAAGTCATTGTTCAACAAACAATCTTGTTATTGGAGGCACTCTTTTCCGCACAAGGACATTCATAAATATACAAGGACTTGACCATGTGACAATTAAAAAGTCAAATAGATCACATAGCCCTAAATAAAGAGAGAAGGAGGACTCTAAGAAATGTAAGAAGCTATAGATGTGCAGATATTGGTAGTGATCGCCAGCTCCTCATTTCAAGGCAGAAATTAGAATTAAAAGCACCCAAAAAAAATCTATATAAAATACCTAGGTTTGATTCAACTAATCTTCTAGAGGATGAGGACAGAAAAATATTTGTAATTGAATGTAGGATTTGATTTGCAGTCTTAGAGACTTCGTGAGACGAAGAGCAGACAATTAACGAATAATGGTATGATATTAATAACACATTCGACAGTTGGTATTGAAGTTTTGGGACATAGATTTACAAGGAGAAAGCCTTGGATATCAATTAATACTTGGGATACTGTAAAAAGGGATTTTTTTTCAAATATAATGATGATAGATTTCGGGGAAGTAATGAAAATTACATGGCAGAATATATAAGTATTCCAGTAGTGATAGTGAGGTCAAAAGAAAAGCCAGGAATGACTGGAGAGAATATTTAGACAGATAAGCAGATGAGGCTGACAACACTATGAATTGAGGAGGTGGCTATGGTGTAAGAATTTCTCATAGAATTATTAATGTAATATATAAAATGGTAAACAATAAGATGCATATACCCATCAAAAAGAGAGACGGATCTGTTATAACACCATAAGATGTAGAAAGGCCACGTTAGATAGAATACTTTAGTGAGGTCATGCATAGGAGATATGAAAGGAATAATTTGATTGACATACCTGGAGCTGAGGAATATTATGATGTCTCCATGAATGAGATTAGTGTGTTTGAAGTTGAAGCTATCATTAAAGCTCAAGAGGTGGAAAGCCACTGGATACGATAAAATAACTGCTGAGATGATATTGGCCGAAAAGGAGATGACTTCCAGAATACTTGCAAGATTATTTTGTAGAATGTGGTGTGAAGAGGCTAAACCTGATGAATGGTAGCTAGGAGTTTTGGTTAAAATGGCAGAAAAGGAGATCTGTCTGATAGCAATAATTATAGAAATATCACACTTAAGTCAGTTGTCACGAAAATATATAGTATGCTTATTCTGGAGAGAATAGAGAGAAAGAGTGATGAAAATATGAGATGATTAAGCAGGATTTCAAAAAGGTAGATGTGCTGTCCAAAATTTCATTTTGAGACGTTGTACAACATTGTGTAGAATATATAAATCCACTTTTGGTGGCATTTGTGGACTATGGAAAAGCCTTTGATAGTGTGTACTGGCTAATTTTGTGGATGGTCCTGTGTTATTATGGAGTTCCCCATGAATATGTAAATTCGATTAAGTCTGTTCATGAACATAGCCCGTGCAAAGTTCATGTTAGTTGAGTCCTATCAAATGAATTTCCAGTGAACGATAGAGTACTCCTAGGGAATGTGTTTTCACCTATGTTATTTGCCTCTTAATGGATTTTGTAATGCATAGAACAGGTGGGGAAGCTGGAGAAGGATTGAACTGGTTTGGTAATAGGAAGTTCCTGACCTAGAGTATGCTGTTGAATATGTAAATTCGATTAAGTCTGTTCATGAACATAGCCCGTGCAAAGTTCATGTTAGTGGAGTCCTATCAAATGAATTTCCAGTGAACGGTAGAGTACTCCAAGGGAATGTGTTTTCACCTATGTTATTTGCCTCTTAATGGATTTTGTAATGCACAGAACAGGTGGGGAAGCTGGAGAAGGATTGGACTGGTTTGGTAATAGGAAGTTACTTAACCTAGAGTATGCTGTTGATGCTCTCCTAAACACTACAGGATTTGCAATGCTTGCTTACCAAATGGATGAAATATCACATGAGGTATGGTTCAAGACAAAGACAAAGATGATGAGAACAGAATATGCAATAGAAGATGAAATATCATTGGAAGGAGAAAGTATTTACAAGGGAGATTCATTCAGATATTTAGGATCTATGATTTCTAATAGAGGATCTTTAGAATTAGAATTCAATGTAAGATTGAAGAAAGCAAATCAGACAATGGCTAGAGTAAGTAAAATTTAGAAATCAAATCGC
>NC_090752.1:25979047-25999047 GCF_036898095.1 Palaemon carinicauda
TGAGAAGCAAGGTAAATTTAACTAACTTCATTTAACATAATTTTCATACAAAAGGTTCAGGATGAGAATGGCACAAAAATTCAAACAGACTTATTCATTTATAGGCAGGCTGAAATAGGTTCTGTTAACAATGATGAGGAGAGCATGATATACAAAAACATAAAATACTGTTAGAGTGTACGAGTGTGTGGGAAACACTTATGCAACCTGGCTCTCCACTCCCCCCCCCCCCCTAAAAATGACATATGTGAGAAATAAGGCCTATTATAGGCATATCATCTTGCAGGAGATACACAGGTTTAAGGAGATCAAGGGAGAGTCAGTTCTATTTTCCACGAATGTTAATGAGAAATCCTTCAGATTGTGACAGATCACAAGGAAAGGCCTAAGTAAGGGGATGTTAGTTGTGGCTTACTAGTGACGTTGCGAGGGAAAACTTGCATTGCAGAGTACAAATCTGTCGGTATTTGTTATTTCCCTGGGGATTTTAAGTCTGGCACCTTTGAGAAAGTTTTCCCACAACGTGACGTAAGTGCTAGAGATTATCAGATGAGATTGCAGACGGAAAAATTTCGGCAGGGATCACCAACGGGTCGCCATGCACCCTTTCAGCTGCTGAAATCCAGGGCATCTATAGTAGTGGTCTTTATTCTCAGGAGGAACCAGGAAGCTGAGTAAACAAGATGGAGTCATTGCAGGAGGACATCAAAGAGTCAGTTGTTTGATGCTGGGGGATGCATAGGAGATTTGCTAATAATGTCCACAATTGGGTGGTGAAAGTGGCATCCCTGTTAGATGTGATATGGTCAGGGGTACCAAATCTTTATATCCACCCTAGAAGTAAGGCAGATATGCTTGGTGCGGACTTTGCAGTTTCCATGGGAATGGCTTTAGGCCAACAACTGGGGCGTTGATGCCCTTGTGATGTAGGTAGAGGACCGACCATGTTAACGTGAATGTGTAGACAAAGTTCGTTCCCCTAAATTTTTATGTAGTTGGTAACTCTGACATCGCTTAGTTGGCCCCCAAGCCACGAGATTGATCTATTTAGAAGGATCTAGAATAACTCAGTCCATATATATGTGCACTTAGGGAGGCTTAGGGCAAAAGAGAAACTGCCTATCATGTGAAAGAGCCAAAGTTCATCCTCTCTCTCTCTCTCTCTCTCTCTCTCTCTCTCTCTCTCTCTCTCTCTCTCTCTCTCTCTCTCTCTCAAAGTGCCTCGAGAGTGTACTCTCCAAAATGTATAATTTTAATTAAAACATATTTTATGTGTAGTGTGTTGGAACGTTATGGAAGACGTTAAAGGTGAT
This sequence comes from Palaemon carinicauda, assembly GCF_036898095.1. NCBI lineage: Eukaryota > Metazoa > Arthropoda > Malacostraca > Decapoda > Palaemonidae > Palaemon > Palaemon carinicauda. Next base: position 25,980,361 of record NC_090752.1, read on the forward strand.
TTCAATTTATTTTGTCATTATGTGCGCTGGTGCTATATAAATTTTCGTAACCGGCCTATGCAAGTAATAGATGTCAAGTTTTATTTATTTTGGCTTTACTTCATGAGAGCTAAGACTTGTAAGTTAATCAATTACTTCATGTAATTTTATGAAGAGTTTAATCCTTAGAGTGTCGAAGGTTAACTCCTGCCTTTTCATTTTAAGACTATAGATATTCTTTTTGTTTTAATCTAAGTTTAATTCAGACTTAATATTTCAAGTGATTTGTTCTTATGTAGATTCCTTCAAGGTGTTGTAATTTTATAGATTATATTTATTTTTTTAAAGGGTTTATTATGAAAAAACTAACAAGTGAGTTTGGAACTCGGGAGGCTGTGTAGTGTGCCAGCCGTTAGGTATATAGTAGTGTACCAACCGTATGTCACACAATTGTACATAATTCCTTTTGCATATATTATGCTTGCATCAGCGCTCTTCCCTTGCACTAAACGAACATGAAAATTCATGTCTGCTGTTTCCTCTGTAACATTGTCTGTCTTGTTAACTTGTTATGTCCTGTTGCCTTGAGGTTTTGTATATAAAGGAGAGTGTTCTATAACAATATAACTCGGCACCGCCACAGTAGACATTTTTTTGGTGCCCAAACACGGTGTGGAGGATTGATATCTGTTTTATTTTTATTTAGCTTTTGTTTGCCAAATCCAGAGAGAGGGAGAGAGAGAGAGAGAGAGAGAGAGAGATAGTGTGCGTGTGTCAGCGAGCAAGAGGTAGTTAGTGTATTGATTGTTTGTTGTGAGAAAGACTGTTGGTATAAATGAAATTGTTTGTTTGTTTTTAGTTAGGTTACTACAGTGATGAATGTCTTGGGTGAATGGTTGCAGCTAGAGGCAGTTGTGTGTGTGAATGCAGGATTATCATTATTATTTTTTCGACCAGTGTGGAAGTGTTTGATTATTTTGACAACCATAATTCCTCCTTTGGAGAGATTTACCTTGAATGTGAAATTGATTGTTGATGACCTGGCTTGTGATAAGGAACTTGATACGACCCCTCAGAATTATATAATTGTTGATGACCAGGACTGAATAAGCTTTCAATTGCTGTTATTGATGATGATGATGATGATGATGATGATGATGAAGATGATGATAAGGATAATAACCATGACCGGATTCAAGGAGGTAGTTGTGGCAAATTGCCACACAGTGGACTGTTAACCATAGAACTGTGGTAGTGTACCGCAAAAGACAGTTCGGCTTTGTGTGGATGACTGTGTTGGTGTCAACATAATATATTATATAAACATATTTTGGTGTTGGTGTGCCGTTAATTTTAAGTTTTGTTAGGGTTTTCTTTTGTGTTTATTTGAATGGTGGTTATTGTATATTTTGTGTTTAGTTTTTGAATGCAGTTGATTATAGTTTTAAGTGTTAGTTTGTAAAAAATATAGTTTTAAGGTTATGTTTTTTTTCTTCCTTCAGTCTAAAAGTCAGTCCAGTTTATGATTACGTAAGGGGATGTGTTGCAGAGACAATTGTTTGTTTAGTGTGATCAAGGGTGTTGGTGTTGTTGTTGCAACATCCTGCCACATTATTTTGGCGCCCAAATAGGGACTGCCGAGGTGGGATAGGAAGCTGGACTCTTGGACAAAGGACTGAATTAGGATAAGAAATTAGAGTTAAAACTGAAAATTGAAGGACAGTTAGGGTTTTCAAGGAGGAATTGCAGCTGAGTAAAGAGCGTGAGGAGAAGTTGTCTGTGGAGAAATAGAAGTTGTCCGTAGAGAAAGAGAAGTTGTTGTGTGAGAATGCAAGGCTGAGTTGAGAGAATGCAGAAGGAACTGAAAGTGCTAAAGGGAACTATAGAGAGAGTGGAAGAGGGTATTGAGATAAGGATGCGTGAGAATGAGGAACGAATGGAAGCTATGATGGGGCAGGTAATGGGAATGATGAAAAGGTTCATGAGTGAAGGTGCAGTCGGAGGAATGTCCTCAGTTTCTGGTAAAGGATTGATAGTGGAAGAGAAGCCTAAGGTAAGTGATAATGGGGAAGGTAGTGATAGTGAGATTGAAGATAAGGGAATTAGTCATAGTAAGGAACAACAGAAATGTCATAGGAAGAATGAGAAGAAAGGTAAAAGTAATGTGAAGAGGGGAAAGAAAAAGGTCAGGATGAGAGTGAGGATGATCATGAATGGGTGAAAGTGGTAAGTAAGAAAAAGGGTAAGAAGGGAATGGATAAGGATAGGAATTTATGTGTTCACTTGGATTCATTATATTCGAATGAGGAAGAAGGAAACAAGAAGGGATTAGGCAGTGAAAATAGTGAGAATGAAGGTGAGGAAGTAAGTAAGACAGTGTTTATTAGAGAGGTACCGAAATGTGAAAGGTTTAATGAACATAGCAGTAGGGATGTGTATGACATTTTTAGGGAGTATGAAAGATTCTGTCAGGCTATGTATGGTGATGATAAGAGAGTTTGGACTATGGAGTTAGGAGGTTATTTGACAGGGTATTTGCTGACAATGTATAGTGTGATAATGAGTGTAGGGGATATTGATTATGAAAGTGTGAAAAAGAGAATAATTGAACAGGTAAAACTTATGAAAGGGAGTGTTAGGTATAAGCGTAAGAATGATTTTGATGAGACATGCATGAATGTAGAAGAAGCGATATCAATGTATGCATGTAGGATGGAAACATTAGCTAGGAAGAAGTATGGGGATGAAGGTATAAATGAAAATAAGGAATTAATGAAGAAGTTTTTGGATACTGTACCTGAGAATGTTGCTGAGTTTATTAATTTGAAACGTAAGGAGAAGATGAGGTGGACAAAAGAAAGGTTGACATGGGATGATATTTTAGATAGTTGAGGATTACGAGTTAGATAGGTATATGGAAGAAAGTAAATCTGTGAGTGTAAGAACTGAAATGGGGGAAAGTGTGCCAGAATTTTTTAGTCTTAAAGATGCTATTAGAGGCAGCCGATGAGGGTAGCTGATAGTGTAGTAGATAGAAGTGTTAGGGCTAGTGATGTAGGAATACCCTTTCCGAGAAATGAGGGGTTAAGACAGGGAAATCATGTTTGGAGAGATAGAAGTGCTAGCGCGCAACAAGGTAGGTTAGGTAGTGGTATCTGTGAAGAGAGGTGTTATAGGTGTGGGAAAGTAGGGCATAAAAAAAAAGTGACCGTAGATGGGCGCTAGGAGCATGTTTCGGGTGTGGAGAGACAGGGTATCGTATTAGTGAGTATAAGAAAGAGAATGTGGTTAAGTGTCATTAATGTGGTATGACTGGGCATATAGCGTGGATGTTGGAGTAACCGTACAAATGTGATTTGTGGCAATTGTGGTCAGAATGAGCATTATGCGAGGATGTGTAGAGAGCAGCCTGGTAAATGTACTGAATGTGGTATAGATGGGCATATAGCTAGGGTTTGTAGGAAGAAGGGATTAGGCCAGCCAGGATGTTCGGGAAACTAGGTAGTCAGAGGGTTCACCTGGGTGAGTCATCCTGTGTGTGTGGAAAGGAATAGGATCAATATTCGTGAGAATAAGATGAATAATTAGTTCGAAATGAGTAATTATGAACCTAGTATGCATGAAAAGTTAGGGTTGGAAAATAAACAATGAGTGTTAGTTGAATATAGGAAAAAGAAACATTTGAAATTTTATAAGTGAGGAGAAAGTGCAAGGGAAATTTATAGGTATAGGTAGGAATCTGAATATGCATGATAAGGGTGTAAATGTACAGGTGAGTATGGAAGATAAATGTGTTAACACAGATGAATCATGGCTGAGTATGAATGATACCTATAGTGGGTGTGGGTTTTCCTTAGGTGATGTAAAATAAATTATGACGAATGCGAGAATGGGAGATAGGAGAATGATAAATAGTATGAATGAATCTTTTATTAAAGTAGAAAATGGTTTGGATGAAATAGATGAATTGTTGATGGAAATAAGTGAGATTCTAGGGCCAGATGATAATGAGGTAGATGGGATAGTGCATGATATATAAGATGATAGTAGTATAGATGAGAATCGGAATAGGACAATGAATGATAGCGATATGGAAGAAGTGAATGAGAGAGTATATGAAGGCCAAGTTACTCGAAGCAGAGGTCCTGTTCCTGACTGCAACTGGGTTATCAAAAAAATTAGGTAAATGTTGTGTAAGACGGATTTGGCAAAGTAAGAGGGAAGGAATATGGAGGATCGATTTTTGTTTTACTTTTTTTTTTTTTTGCCAAAACCAGAGAGAGAGAGAGAGAGAGAGAAAGAGAGAGAGAGAGAGAGAGAGAGAGAGAGAGAGAGAGAGAGAGAGAGAGAGAGCGAGAGAGAGAGAGAGATAGTGGGTGTGTGTGTGTGTCAGCGAACGAGAGGTAGTTTAGTGTAATGATTGTTTGTTGTGGGAAAGACTGTTGGTATAATTGATATAGTTTGTTCATGTTTTTAGTTAGGTTACGACAGTGGTGAACGTCTTGGGTGAATGGAATTTTTAATTTGACTGTAGCTAGAGGTAGTTGTGTGTGTGAATGTAGGATTATCATTATCATTTTTTCGAAAAGCGTGGAAGTGTTTGATTATTTTGACAACCGTAATTCCTCCTTTGGAGAGATTTTCCTTGAATGTGATATTGATTGTTGATGACCTGGATTGTGATAAGGAACTTGATATGACAACTCAGAATTATATAATTGTTGATGACCTGGACTGAATAAGCTTACAATTGATGATGATGATGATGATGATAAGGATGATAATCACAACCGGAATCAAGGAGGTAGTTGTGGCAAATTGCCACACAGTGGACTGTTAACCACAGAACTGTGGTAGTATCCCGCAAAAGACAGTTTGGCTTTCCGTGGACGACTGCGTTGGTGTCAACATAATATATTATATAAACATACATATTTTGGTGTTGATGTGCCGTTAATTTTAAGTTTTGTTAGGGTTATCTTTTGTGTTTATTTGAATGGTGGTTATTGTATATTTAGGGTTTAGTTTTTGAATGCAGTTGATTATAGTTTTAAGTGTTAGTTTGTAAGAAATATAGTTTAAAGGTTATGTTTTTTTCTTCCTTCAGTCTAAGAGTCAGTCTAGTTTATGATTACGTAAGGGGATATGTTGCAGAGACAATTGTTTGTTTAGTGGGATCAAGGGTGTGGGTTATGTTGTTGCAACATCCCACCACATTATTTTGGTGCCCAAATAGGGACTGCCGAGGTGGGATAGGAAGCTGGACTCTTGGACAAAGGACTGAATTAGGATAAGAAATTAGAGTTAAAACTGAAAATGGAAGAACAGTTAGGGTTTTTAAGGAGGAATTGCAGCTGAGTAAAGAGCGTGAGGAGAAATTGTCTGTAGAGAAAGAGAAGTTGTCCGTGGAGAAAGAGAAGTTGTTGTGTGAGAATGCAAGGCTGAGTTGAGAGAATGCAGAAGGAACTGAAAGCGCTAAAGGGAACTATAGATAGAGTGGAAGAGGGTGTTGAGATAAGGATGCGTGAGAATGAGGAACGTATGGAAGCTATGATGGGGCAGGTAATGGGAATGATGAAAATCTTCATGTGTGAAGGTGCAGTCGGAGGAGTGTCCTCAGCCTCTGGTAAAGGGTTGATAGTGGAAGAGAAGCCTAAGGTAAGTGATAATGGGGAAGGTAGTGATAGTGAGATTGAAGATAATGGAATTAGTCATAGTAAGGAACAACAGAAATGTCATAGGAAGAATGAGAAGAAAGGTGAAAGTAATGTGAAGAGGGGGAAGAAAAAAAGTCAGGATGAGAGTGAGGATGATCATGAATGGGTGAAAGTGGTAAGGAAAAGGGTAAGAAGGGAATGGATAAGGATAGGAATTTATATGTTGACTTGGATTCATTATATTCGAATGAGGAAGAAGGAAACAAGAAGGGATTAGGCAGTGAAAATAGTGAGAATGAAGGTGAGGAAGTAAGTAAGAGATTGTTTATTAGAGAGGTACCGAAGTGTGAAAAGGTTTAATGAACATAGCAGTAGGCATGTGTATGACTTTTTTTACGGAGTATGAAATATTCTGTCAGGCTATGTATGGTGATGATAAGAGAGTTTGGACTATAGAGTTAGGAGATTATTTGACAGGGTATTTGCTGACGATGTATAGTCTGATAATGAGTGTAGGGGATATTGATTATGAAAGTGTGAAAAAGAGAATAATTGAACAGGTAAAACGTATGAAAGGGAGTGTTAGGTATAAGCATAAGAATGATTTTGATGAGACATGCATGAATGTAGGAGAAGCGATATCAATGTATGTATGTAGGTTGGAAACGTTAGCTAGGAAGAAGTATGGGGATGAAGGTATAAATGAGAATAAGGAATTAATGAAGAAGTTTTTGGATACTGTACCTGAGAATGTTGCTGAGTTCATTAATTTCAAACATAAGGAGAAGATGAGGTGGACAAAAGAAAGGTTGACATGGGATGATATTTTAGATAGTTGAGGATTACGAGTTTGATAGGTATATGAAAGAAAGTTAATCTGTGAGTGTAAGAACTGAAATGAGGGAAAGTGTGCCAGAATTTTTTAGTCTTAAAGATGCTATTTGAGGCGGCCGATGAGGCTAGCTGATATTGTAGTAGATAGAAGTGTTAGGGCTAGTAATGTAGGAATACCCTAACCGAGAAATAAAGGGTTTAGACAGGGAAATAGGTATATGAAAGAAAGTAAATCTGTGAGTGTAAGAACTGGAATGGGGGAAAGTGTGCAGGAATTCTTTAGTTTTAAAGATGCTATTTGAGGCGGCCGATGAGGGTAGCTGATAGTGTAGTATATAGAAGTGTTAGGGCTAGTAATGTAGGAATACCCTAACCGAGAAATGAAGGGTTTAAACAGGGAAATCATGTTTGGAGAGATAGAAGTGCTAGCGCGCAGCAAGGTATGTTAGATAGTGGTATCTGTGAAGAGAGGTGTTATAGGTGTGGGAAAGTAGGGCATAAAAAAAAGTGAGCGTAGATGGGCGCTAGGAGCATGTTTCGGGTGTGGAGAGACAGGGTATCGTATTAGTGAGTGTCAGAGAGAGAAAGTGGTTAAGTGTCATCAATGTGGTATGACTGGGCATATAGCGAGTGGATGTAGGATTAATCGTACAAATGTGATTTGTGGCAATTTTGGTCAGAATGTGCATTATGCGAGGATGTGTAGAGAGCAGCCTGGTAAATGTACTGAATGTGGTATAGATGGGCATATAGCTAGGGTTTGTAGGAAGAAGGGATTAGGCTAGCCAGGATGTTCGGGAAACTAGGTAGTCAGAGAGTTAACCTGGGTGAGTCATCCTGTGTGTGTGGAAAGGAATAGGATCAATGTTCGTGAGAATGAGATGAATAATTGGTTGGAAATGAGTAAGTATGAACCTAGTATGCATGAGAAGTTAGGGTTGGAAAATAAACAATTAGTGTTAGTTGAATATAAGGAAACAAAACATTTAAAATTTTTAAGTGAGGAGAAAGTGCAAGGGAAATTTATAGGTATAGGTAGGAATCTGAATATGCATGATAAGGGTGTAAATGTACAGGTGAGTATGGAAGATAAATGTGTTAACACAGATGAATAATGGCTGAGTATGAATGATACCTATAGTGTGTGTGGGTTTTCCTTAGGTGATGTAAAATAAATTATGACGAATGCGAGAATGGGAGATAGGAGAATGATAAATAGTATGAATGAATCTTTTATTAAAGTAGAAAATGGTTTGGATGAAATAGATGAATTGTTGATGGATATAAGTGAGATTCTAGGGCCAGATGATAATGAGGTAGATGGGATAGTGCATGATATATAAGATGATAGTAGTATATATGAGAATCGGAATAGGACAATGAATGATAGCGATATGGAAGAAGTGAATGAGAGAGTATATGAAGGCCAAGTTACTCGAAGCAGAGGTTCTGTTCCTGACTGCAACTGGGTTATCAAAAAAATTAGGTAAATGTTGTGTAAGACGGATTTGGCAAAGTAAGAGGGAAGGAATGTGGAGGATCGATTTTTGTTTTACTTCTTTTTTTTTTGCCAAATCCAGAGAGAGAGAGAGAGAGAGAGAGAGAGAGAGAGAGAGAGAGAGAGAGAGAGAGAGAGAGATAGTGGGTGTGTGTGTGTGTGTGTCAGCGCGAACGAGAGGTAGTTTAGTGTAATGATTGTTTGTTGTGGGAAAGACTGTTGGTATAATTGATATAGTTTGTTCATGTTTTTAGTTAGGTTACGACAGTGGTGAACGTCTTGGGTGAATGGAATTTTTAATTTGACTGCAGCTAGAGGTAGTTGTGTGTGTGAATGTAGGATTATCATTATTATTTTTTCGAAAAGCGTGGAAGTGTTTGATTATTTTGACAACCGTAATTCCTCCTTTGGAGAGATTTTCCTTGAATGTGAAATTGATTGTTGATGACCTGGCTTGTGATAAGGAACTTGATATGACAACTCAGAATTATATAATTGTTGATGACCTGGACTGAATAAGCTTACAATTGATGATGATGATGATGATGATAAGGATGATAATCACAACCGGAATCAAGGAGGTAGTTTTGGCAAATTGCCACACAGTGGACTGTTAACCACAGAACTGTGGTAGTATCCCGCAAAAGACAGTTTGGCTTTCCGTGGACGACTGCGTTGGTGTCAACATAATATATTATATAAACATACATATTTTGGTGTTGATGTGCCGTTAATTTTAAGTTTTGTTAGGGTTATCTTTTGTGTTTATTTGAATGGTGGTTATTGTATATTTAGGGTTTAGTTTTTGAATGCAGTTGATTATAGTTTTAAGTGTTAGTTTGTAAGAAATATAGTTTTAAGGTTATGTTTTTTTCTTCCTTCAGTCTAAGATTCAGTCTAGTTTATGATTACGTAAGGGGATATGTTGCAGAGACAATTGTTTGTTTAGTGGGATCAAGGGTGTGGGTTATGTTGTTGCAACATCCCACCGCATTATTTTGGTGCCCAAATAGGGACTGCCGAGGTGGGATAGGAAGCTGGACTCTTGGACAAAGGACTGAATTAGGATAAGAAATTAGAGTTAAAACTGAAAATGGAAGAACAGTTAGGGTTTTTAAGGAGGAATTGCAGCTGAGTAAAGAGCGTGAGGAGAAATTGTCTGTAGAGAAAGAGAAGTTGTCCGTGGAGAAAGAGAAGTTGTTGTGTGAGAATGCAAGGCTGAGTTGAGAGAATGCAGAAGGAACTGAAAGCGCTAAAGGGAACTATAGAGAGAGTGGAAGAGGGTGTTGAGATAAGGATGCGTGAGAATGAGGAACGTATGGAAGCTATGATGGGGCAGGTAATGGGAATGATGAAAATCTTCATGTGTGAAGGTGCAGTCGGAGGAGTGTCCTCAGCCTCTGGTAAAGGGTTGATAGTGGAAGAGAAGCCTAAGGTAAGTGATAATGGGGAAGGTAGTGATAGTGAGATTGAAGATAAGGGAATTAGTCATAGTAAGGAACAACAGAAATGTCATAGGAAGAATGAGAAGAAAGGTGAAAGTAATGTGAAGAGGGGGAAGAAAAAAGGTCAGGATGAGAGTGAGGATGATCATGAATGGGTGGAAGTGGTAAGGAAAAGGGTAAGAAGGGAATGGATAAGGATAGGAATTTATGTGCTGACTTGGATTCATTATATTCGAATGAGGAAGAAGGAAACAAGAAGGGATTAGGCAGTGAAAATAGTGAGAATGAAGGTGAGGAAGTAAGTAAGAGATTGTTTATTAGAGAGGTACCGAAGTGTGAAAGGTTTAATGAACATAACAGTAGGCATGTGTATGACTTTTTTTACGGAGTATGAAAGATTCTGTCAGGCTATGTATGGTGATGATAAGAGAGTTTGGACTATAGAGTTAGGAGATTATTTGACAGGGTATTTGCTGACGATGTATAGTCTGATAATGAGTGTAGGGGATATTGATTATGAAAGTGTGAAAAAGAGAATAATTGAACAGGTAAAACGTATGAAAGGGAGTGTTAGGTATAAGCATAAGAATGATTTTGATGAGACATGCATGAATGTAGGAGAAGCGATATCAATGTATGTATGTAGGTTGGAAACGTTAGCTAGGAAGAAGTATGGGGATGAAGGTATAAATGAGAATAAGGAATTAATGAAGAAGTTTTTGGATACTGTACCTGAGAATGTTGCTGAGTTCATTAATTTCAAACATAAGGAGAAGATGAGGTGGACAAAAGAAAGGTTGACATGGGATGATATTTTAGATAGTTGAGGATTACGAGTTTGATAGGTATATGAAAGAAAGTTAATCTGTGAGTGTAAGAACTGAAATGGGGGAAAGTGTGCCAGAATTTTTTAGTCTTAAAGATGCTATTTGAGGCGGCCGATGAGGCTAGCTGATAGTGTAGTAGATAGAAGTGTTAGGGCTAGTAATGTAGGAATACCCTAACCGAGAAATAAAGGGTTTAGACAGGGAAATAGGTATATGAAAGAAAGTAAATCTGTGAGTGTAAGAACTGGAATGGGGGAAAGTGTGCAGGAATTCTTTAGTTTTAAAGATGCTATTTGAGGCGGCCGATGAGGGTAGCTGATAGTGTAGTATATAGAAGTGTTAGGGCTAGTAATGTAGGAATACCCTAACCGAGAAATGAAGGGTTTAAACAGGGAAATCATGTTTGGAGAGATAGAAGTGCTAGCGCGCAGCAAGGTATGTTAGATAGTGGTATCTGTGAAGAGAGGTGTTATAGGTGTGGGAAAGTAGGGCATAAAAAAAAGTGAGCGTAGATGGGCGCTAGGAGCATGTTTCGGGTGTGGAGAGACAGGGTATCGTATTAGTGAGTGTCAGAGAGAGAAAGTGGTTAAGTGTCATCAATGTGGTATGACTGGGCATATAGCGAGTGGATGTAGGATTAATCGTACAAATGTGATTTGTGGCAATTTTGGTCAGAATGTGCATTATGCAAGGATGTGTAGAGAGCAGCCTGGTAAATGTACTGAATGTGGTATAGATGGGCATATAGCTAGGGTTTGTAGGAAGAAGGAATTAGGCTAGCCAGGATGTTCGGGAAACTAGGTAGTCAGAGAGTTAACCTGGGTGAGTCATCCTGTGTGTGTGGAAAGGAATAGGATCAATGTTCGTGAGAATGAGATGAATAATTGGTTGGAAATGAGTAAGTATGAACCTAGTATGCATGAGAAGTTAGGGTTGGAAAATAAACAATTAGTGTTAGTTGAATATAGGGAAACAAAACATTTAAAATTTTTAAGTGAGGAGAAAGTGTAATGGAAATTTATAGGTATGGGTGGGAATCCTAATATGCATGACAAGGGTGTAAATGTACAGGTGAGTATGAAAGATAAATGTGTTAACATAGATGAATCATGGCTGAGTATGAATGATACCTATAGTGTGTGTGGTTTTTCCTTAGGTGATGTAAAATAAATTATGATGAATGCAAGAATGGGAGATAGGCGAATGATAAATAGTATGAATGAATCTTTTATCAAAGTAGAATATGGTTTGGATGAAATAGATGAATTGTTGATGGATATAAGTGAGATTTCAGGGCCAGATGATAGTGAGGTAGATGGGATAGTGCATGTTATATTAGATGATAGTAGTATAGATGAGAATCGGAATAGGACAATGAATGATAGCGATATGGAAGAAGTGAATGAGAGAGTATATGAAGGCCAAGTTACTCGAAGCAGAGGTTCTGCTCCTGACTGCGACTGGGTTATCAAAAAAATTAGGTAAGTGTTGTGTAAGACGGATTGGGCAAAGTAAGAGGGAAGGAAAGTGGAGGATCGATTTTTGTTTTACTTTTATTTATTTTTTGTTTGCCAAATCCAGAGAGAGAGAGAGAGAGAGAGATAGTGGGTGTGTGTGTGTGTCAGCGAACGAGAGGTAGTTTAGTGTAATGATTGTTTGTTGTGGGAAAGACTGATGGTATATTTGATATTGTTTGTTCATGTTTTTAGTTAGGTTACGACAGTTGTGAATGTCTTGGGTGAATGGCATTTTTAATTTGACTGCAGCTAGAGGTAGTTGTGTGTGTGAATGTAGGATTATCATTATTATTTTTTGAAAAGCGTGGAAGTGTTTGATTATTTTGACAACCGTAATTCCTCCTTTGGAGAGATTTTCCTTGAATGTGAAATTGATTGTTGATGACCTGGCTTGTGATAAGGAACTTGATACGACAACTCAGAATTATATAATTGTTGATGACCTGGACTGAATAAGCTTACAATTGATGATGATGATGATGATGATAAGGATGATAACCACCACCGGAATCAGGGAGGTAGTTGTGGCAAATTGCCACACAGTGGACTGTTAACCGCAGAACTGTGGTAGTGTGCTGCAAAAGACAGCTCGGCTTTGTGTGGACGGCTGTGTTGGTGTCAACATATTATATAAACCTACGTATTTTGGTGCTGGTGTGTAGTTAATTTTATGTTTTTTTAGGGTTTCCTTTTGCGTTTATTTGAATGGTGGTTATTGTATATTTAGTGTTAAGTTTTAGAATGCAGTTGATTATAGTTGTAAGTGTTAGTTTGTAAGAAATATAGTGTTAATGTTATGTTTAGTTTTTGTTTCCCTTCAGTCTAAGAGTCCAGTTTATGATAACGTTATCATATATATATATATATATATATATATATATATATATATATATATATATATATATATATATATATATATATATACATATATATAGATATATATATATATATATATATATATATATATATATATATATATATATATATATATCTATATATATATATATATATATATATATATATATAGATAGATAGATAGATAGATAGATAGATAGTTAGATAGATAGATAGATAGATAGATAGAGAATTCCAGCCTTAAGCCAGCAATCTCCCCCTCTCTCTCACTCTCGTACACAGCTGAATGTATTGTTTCAAAAGTGTTCAGTGAAATATTGAAGATTTGGTGTGACGAGTTTTTGTAATCATAGTGAATAATTATAAAAATTTCTTGGGGTTTTTGTAAACAGTCCTATAGGAAGGTGATAGGTTCTTGTGTTGTGATCTGGTTATCTTTTTTCATTAAGTTTCAAATTTAATTATTCTATTCAGATTTATTCCTTTTTCTTAGTTTAAGGTTTATTCAGATATAATAGCTCAAGTCAAATTATTACTCAATTTTCAGATGGTAAATTTTTATCTTAATCTAAGTGTTGTTCAGACTTATTATTTCGAGTGATTTATGTATGTTCTTTCAGAGCATTGTAGTTTATATAGAATATATCAATTTTTGTAAAGATTGCATTATTTCAATCATCAGTGTTTAATGCAAATTCGCTCGTATCCTGTTAATAAACCAAAGTTAGAGGTGTTTGAATATTCGTAATACTAATTATCCAGTTTAGTTTTGAGAGTAGTTAAGAGACATTTGTATGTTCAATGTTTTATATATTGCTGTCTGGAAGTTATTTAACTGCCTCAGAGTTCGTGTATTAATATTTTCAAGTGTACCAGACGTAATGTAAAAGCAAACAAGTGAGTTCAGAATTCGAGAGGCTGTTTAGCTTGCCAGCCGTAATATATATCATATTATATGTTTTATTCCCAGACACGAGCCATAAAATAATATATTTTTGGTGCCCATACCTGGGAGCCATCATTATATAATATATTTTTGGTTCCCACTCCCATGGGATGGAGAGTCTGTTTTAAATATTGGTGATAAAAGGGCCGTGTTTTGATTAAAGATTTGAACAGTACAGTGTTGATAGGATTTTGTGTATTGTTAGGATATATTTTTTGGAAGTTATAGAATTATCTGTTGAAGAACAAGATGGCACAGTTCAATATCCAAGAGTTTTTGAATAACCCAAATATTGTAAAACTGTCAGAAGCTAATGTAAGTAAAGCTTAGTTGCTCTCTATCTTAACGGCATGTGGTGGCCATGCAACGAGTTGGGTGGTTAAGGCCAAATCAAGTGTCTAGCCTTAGAAGCTCGTGAACTGTTGGAGGAAGCTGAGTGGGGATTTTTAGCGAAACAATTACCGGTTGGCCCTCAATCTGAAGGCATGAAAGCAGATAAGTATGTTGAGACTGAGATTTGACAAACTGCAGCAGAGGAGAATTTGATTAAGTTAGAGATGATGGCAGAAGAAAAACGAATGCAAAAAAAACAAAAAGAGGAGCAAAACGAGAAGAAAGAGAGGCAGAAGAAGCAAGACATACGAGAGATATGGAAGCAAGGGAAATCGCAAGACGAGAAGGAAATGAAAGAAGACAGGAAGAAAAATGGAGAAGACAGGAAGGAAAAGAGATGGAAGAAGTGAGGCATGCACTGGAGTGGGAGCTCGTGAACACCCGTATACAGTCCATAACGCAGACCGAGGTGGCCTCTACTAAGCAAAATCCAGTGTTTAATATGTCAGAAGCACAGAGGTTAATTCTAAGGTTCACAGAGGAGGTCCCAGATGAGTTCTTTGATCAATATGAAACAGTCGCATCGACGATGAAATAGTCAGAAGATAAATGGTCTGTGTTATTGCCGAGTGCACTCTTTGGGAAGGGCCGCAGTGCTTACTTATTCTTATCTCAGGACCAGAGGAATAAGTATCAAGAAGTGAAGAGAAGTATGCTGCAAGTGTATCAGAAGACCCCTGAATATTATAATGAAAGATTTTGAAGTTTGAGAAAGGACGAGAAAATAACTTTCCTGGGTTACGCTTATAAGGTGCGACAATGTTTTAAGAGATAGACAGAGGCAGCTAACATGAAAGAGATGGTTGATTTGGAAGAACTGATAATACTACAGCAGTATCTACGAGGAATTTCTGAACACATTCGAACGCACTGGAGAGAGAGGGGTGAAGAAACTTGATAAAGCCGCTTTGCTGAGTGAGGATTATAATATTATCAGTTGTAAGCCCTCCTCAGCCATGAAGTTTCAACCATCATTCTGACTAAGTGTCAAGTATTCATTGAACAATCGAAACAAGTTCAGTAATAACTATATGAACAAGTTCAACAGTTACAGCGGAAGTAGCACAGGTACTGTTCCTAAGGAACAATCGTTTTAAGTGTGTCAAAAGAGGCCATATTAGTAAGGAATATTGGTTAAACCAACCAAAAGAAGTCGTCCAAGTGTTTGAGGGTAGTTCGACTTTACAGAATGCGAAGACGAAGAACCAATCGGGAAAGGACAGAGAGGAAAATAAACCAGACAACGTTTACACGACAAATAGGACAAACCTACAGAGAGTGGATGACTTTAAACCATATATTTATGAAAGTATGTTAGCAGCAAGAGACGGGAGTGAGTGAACTCCAGTCAGGATATTACGCAACACAGGTTTCAACCATAGTATAGGGGTACAAGAAGTACACCCATTGGTGACTCATTCTCTCATAGGAGACTGTTAATTTGAAGGGAATAGAAGGTGAGGTGGTTACCCCTATTTGCCGATTGAAACTGTCATGCGAATTGGTGATAGATAATTTTGACTTTGCGGTAAAGGACTCATTGCATGTCAAAGGAGTACACGTCCTGCTGGGTAATGATGTTGGTGGGGCGCAGCTTTTGTCTTGTCCCATTGTAATGGAGAAACCTTTGAAGTATAGTTATATGACTGAAGTCGAGAATTACTACCCATGTATGTGTACTAGTTGTGTTACAACTATGAGTATGATGAAAAAAGTGGCCGAAAAGAAAAAAAAAATCGAAGGAGCAATGAACTTGGAGGATTTGTTTTCCAAAGAAGATGATTCTCTTGATGGTACGCAAGAAGAGAACTCCCAAGTAGGCCTAAGCGAAGAGAAATGACAGACGATCGGACGAGAAGACAAAGAAAAAATGGACTTCGGCAAAATAGAAAGTTCAACGTTGAAAGTAGGACAAGTGAGTAGGAAAAACCTTATAGGATTGCAATGGAAAGATGCAACATTAACAGAGTTATTGTACTGTGACGGGCCAAGACAAGGTTGTGACTCAAAGACAGGATGAAAACAACTGAGTAAGTATATTATAGAACCCTCTCCTTTATATACAAAAGCTCAATGCGACAGGAAATTTCTTGTTCAAAACTGACACCGTTAACAGTGAGAAAAACAGGCATGCTTATTCAGGTTCTTTTTAGTGCGAGGGAAGAGCAAAGATACAAGCATAATATATACACAAAATGAACTATGTACGATTGAGTGACAAACGGTTGGTAAATAGCTCCCCCCTAAAAATTACATACTGTACATGTTAAATAGGGCTCCCTAATCTAGAGAGGCGAACTGTAGCCCGGTCATTTGGCAGGAGATATGCAGGTTTTAGACGATCAATGGAGACCCAGTCTTCTTTGCCCCGAATGTTTGGTAGGAATGCTTTCGGACTGCGTCGGATCACAAGGAAAGGGCCTGTATAAGGGGGTGTTAACGGTGGCTTACTAATGTCGTTGCCCAGGATAATGTGTGTTGCAGAGTGCAAGTCTATCGGTATGTGATGCTTCGCTGGGGGCTTGTAAGTCTGGCGGCATGGAGTAAATTTTCCCACGACATGACGTTTGCGCTGGAGATCGTCGGAGGAGGTTGTAGAAGGAAAAAATTCGGCAGGGACCACCAACGGGTTGCCATACACCATTTCAGCTGCCGAGACATCGAGGGTGGCCTTAGGAGTGGTCCTTAGTCCCAGGAGGACCCAGGGAAGCTGAGTAAACCAGTTGAAATCCGTGCAGCCGGACAACAAAGCTGCTTTGAGGGTGCGATGAAAACGTTCAACCATTCCATTGGCAACGGGGTTGTAGGCCGTTGTCTGATGTAGGGTGGTGCCCAGGAGATTCGCTAATGATGTCGATAATTGAGAGGTGAAAGTGGTACCCCTGTCAGAAGTAATATGCTCAGGGTTACCAAATCTTGCAATCCACACTGAGAGTAAGGCAGATGTACATGAGGCGGACGTTGCAGTTTCCATGGGAATGGCTTCAGGCCAACGAGTGGAGCGGTCGATGACGGTAAACAGGTAACGATGTCCTTGTGATGTGGGTAGGGGGCCTACAATGCCGAGGTGAATGTGTGCGAAATAACGCTGAGGTTGAGGAAAGATGCCCACTCCTGAATCCGTGTGTCGATCTACTTTGAAAGTTTGACAAGAAGTACAGGCGCAGACCCAATCCTTAGCATCCTTAGAAATGCCGTGTTAAATGAACTTCGTCTTCAGCAGCTGTGCAATAGAATGGCACGAGGGATGTGAAAGGCCGTGAATGAAATCAAACACCTGCCAGCGCATGGGAGCAGGATTCCAAGGTCGCGGTCTACCAGTACTGACATCACAGAGGAGGGTGGTGTTGGAGTCTTCGAGGGGGAAGTCCTCCCAACGGGGTGACATGCAGGATGTCCTACATGCTTGATACTCTAGATATAGTCGTTGGGCTTCAGCCAGGGTGCTGTAATCCAATCCCAGTTGAACGGCAGCCAACTTGTTTCTTGACAGGGCTTTGGCAACGGGATTCATTTTTCCAGGGACGTATTAAAGGGTGCAATTGTATTCAGCCACGGCAGAGAGATGTAGGCGTTGACGGGCGGACCAGGCGTCAGACTGTCGAGTGAAAGCGGGCACCAGAGGCATGTGGTCTGTGTGGTCTAAGAAATGGCGAAAGTGACGGACAGGCAACTGCACTGCCAGCAATTCGCGATTGAAGGTATAATGACCCGATTCAGCCTTGGACAGTTATCTCCTGAAGAAGGCCAATGGGCGGGGCGAGCCATTGACCACCTGCTCGAGTACTGCACCGATAGTGACGTCACTGGCATCAGTGGAGAGAAGGAGAGGGGCATGTCGGATAGGAAAGTGAGAGCCGCAGTAGTTGATAGGGCCTTCTTTGCATTGTAAAAGGCCGCTTCTTGAAGGGGACCCCACTTCAGGTCCTTTGGCTGGCCCTTGAGGGAGGCATAGAGGGGAGCAAGAGTGGCGGCAATGGTTGGCAGAAAATGGTGATAATAGTTGATCATGCCTTTCAGGAGTGATGCGGTGCCCTAAGAAAGACACTTCGTTGGCGCCAAAGGTACACTTGTCGTACCAAACTACAAGGCCTTTTTGTCGTAGCCGGTCGAGCATGATGCACAGGTGACGGAGGTGTTCCTCTTTTGAGGAGGAGAAAACAAGTATGTTGTCCACATAACATATACAGAAGGGGAGGTCCCCTAAGATGCCATCCATGAAGCGTTGAAACGTGGCCCCAACATTACGAAAGCCAAAACAGGATTAATTGAAGGTGTATGTACCAAACGGTGTGGTGATGGCGGTCTTGGGGATGTCCTCTGGGTTCATAGGCACCTGATAATAGCCCTTCAGGAGGTTGAGCATAGAGAAAACCTTCGCTTTGTGCAGGTAAGAAGTAACGTTGGCAAATTTTGGGAGGTGGTAGTGATCCGCTTCTGTTTGCATGTTCCGGCGCCTGTAATCCCCGCACGGACAGAGGGAGCCGTCTTTCTTCAGAACGATGTTTAAGGGTGACGACCATGGGCTGGAAGCCTTTTGGCAAAGGCCCGTTTCCTCCATTTCAGCGAACGTCTGTTTGACGGCTGGCAATCGTTTCAGTGACAGACGTCTGAATTTTGCGAAGACTGGGGGTCCCGTCGTCTCGATATGGTTATAAATACCGCGCTTGGCAGGAACCATGGATGTTTGGCGAAGTTCTGGACGGTAAACTTCTGTGTACGACGTGAGGAGGTGG